>NW_020951478.1:754232-994570 GCF_900497805.2 Vombatus ursinus
CACACACACACACACACACACACACACACACACACACACACACGAGAGAGAGAGATCCGGCTCCCGCTCCTAAATTATCTCTTTCCCTTCCTTTACACTCAGTCACAGGAAACTGTTACTTAGCTCCAGTTTGGTTCAGCAATCTGCCCGAAGTGCGAGGCATCAGCGAGGTGCCCGGACAGTGGCGGGAAAGAAAGTGAGCATCCTAGCACAAGCCCTTGGCCAGCGCAGGGGCTTAAAGCTGAGACAGCTAACTAGCTGCCTCATCAACAGGCAACCCACCCCAATGGACGCCCACCCGCCCGGGGCTAACCAACCCTCCCACGCCCACCACCCCGGATTCCTGGCAAGCGATCCCGCAAAGGAAGCATCCTCTAAACGTCCAAGATCTGGTTAGCACCAGGCTGCCATTTGCCAAATTTGAGGAGTTAGAAAAATGCGCAGTGCAGAAGGTAACAGCAGCAGGTGAGAGGACCCGAGGGTAGAGGCGAAGTTTCTAACTCCCGGTCTGGAAGAAGGCACCCCACAAAGGGGCAGTGCCCGTCATCCTTCCTCCTCACCCTACATCCTTCCCCCTCACCCTACATCCTTCCCCAAACACCCACCCAAACGCGTCAAAGGCTCAAGAGCAAAACGTCAAGGCATCTCCTAGCTTTAGGAAAACTTAAGCGTTTTCCCCCACCTATAAACACGCGCGCGCACACTCAACACACGCACACACAACACACGCGCGCACAGACACTCTCGAAGCTTAGGCACTGCGCATAACTTCTAGATATTTGTACAGAGGGAGTCTCTTACCTGTCCCTGGTGATGCCACTCCCCCACCCCCACCCTCTTCTTGCTGCCCCCTCCTTTCTGGTGGGTGCCCTGTGCGTGCCCCCCTCTCAAAAGCGCTTTTCACCGCCTGCCCCTAAGCGTGAGTACTGGCTGCCTGGCGGCGGCGGCGGCGGCGGCGGCGGCGGCAGAGACACAGACAGCGGCAGGGCAGCGGCTGCAAAGGAATCGGTGGCGGCGGCAGCAACAGCAACAGCAACAGCAACGGCAGCAGCAGCAGCAGCAGCAGCCCCAGCAGCCCCGACCGGCGTCAGTCAGGCTGGAGCCTCGAAGCCTCATCGCCCGTATTAGTGCGCCGACCTGGAAAGCGGCCAGAGATCCTTTCTAGCTGTGTCCCGCCCCGCCCCCGCCGAGGCTCCGCGCGTTCCCTGCCCGCGCCCGCGGGGGAGCCTGGAGGAGATGTATGAGAGGCTGGAACCGAGGAGGAGCGCTGACCGACCTTGGGAGCCAGCCTGGCAGGGAAAACAACAACACAACAAAACCCTACCCCAGGCTGCTTGTGCACGTGTTCTGAAATTTAGGGGAGCAAAAGGCAGTGGGGGTAGGGGATGGAGGGCTGCGCCTGGAGAAGCTTTTCGCAATGCTGGTTTCCTTCCTTTCCTTCTCACTTCGCCACCTCTTTAGTGTGCCAGCACCGCAACTGGCTCTTTCCTAGTCCGTGCCCCAATCGTGCCTAGCCCTGTTTCAACTCCTTTTCATTCTTCTTAATCGAAACCCAGCCGGAACGCCACAATCGAAATGTTACGAAATATTAGTTCAGTCCCAGAGTCCCTCATCTCTTGTCCTAACCAACCCTCGCTTCTTCCTCCTTTTCTGTGGTATCTCTTTGTTCTTTCTACTTGGAGCCTAAGATAAACTGGGAGGTTATTTGTTAACAAATATTCAATACTGGAACACATTCACTTGGGAACCGCAGGATTCCCAAGGTGCTTAGATATTCCTCAGAGTCATTACTATTACTTGCCATTGGGTTTTTCAAAGGAAAGCAGTAAAGCCCTAGAAAAAGAACCTATTCCCACCCACCCCACCGAAACTCCACCCCACCCCCACCCAAATGATTTGCATTGGCGCAAGCAGAAGAAAATCTAATCACGCTGAGTGTGGTGCAGTGGTTAAAACTAGACATATAATTATGTGGATTGAGATTTCTCTTAAGTGTATTTATTTACTTAACAGACAAGCATATAATATGTAATACTAGCTAATCTAATAAAAGCTACAACCTTATATGCACTTCGGCCGTGTTAATGTACAACCCGATTGCTTTGCAACTTGACTCTTCAAACTCACGGGCTGCCACCTAGAACTACACCCCTGAAGGATATCAGGACTGAGGGTATTTGCCACTTTACATTCTAGTTGAAGTTAATACGGCAGCTCCTCACTGAAAGCATGTTGAGGGTGTCAGTAATGAGAATTAGGCCTCACTGGAAAAGGCCAGTTAACTTGTGGCTAATCTGAGTAGAAATCACAGAATCGTGAAATTTAACAGAGGAGAAGACCTCAGCAGCTGTCTAGTATCACTCACATCCTCAAGGAATTCCCACTATAACATACTCTACAAATGATCATCTAGCATCTGCTTGAGGACCTACAGCCAAGGGGAACCCATTGCGCTGAAAGACTTTGATTGTTATGGATTGTTTTCCCTGACACCAAACCAAAATTTGCTGATTTCTTAAAAACACCTGAGTTCAGGTCCCCATCTCTGATACATACTGATTGAGTGACATAGGGAAAGGTATTGAACTTCTCAGTTCCCAAGACAACTCTGAGATTCTAAATTGCAAGTCTGCATTAGTTGAGGGGTTTCTTCAAATGGAGTTTCCTACATGAAAAATCATTAATCTGTAAAAAAGAAAAGACTCAATGAAATATATTTTGACAACTTGTTCACATATACTAACAATGAGAGATGGATTCCCTACTGATGACAAGATTCTCCAAATGCTTTTGTTGCTAAGTCAATTCAGTCAAGTCCTATTTAGTGACCCCATTTGGGTTTTTCTTAGCAAAGATACTGGAGTGGTTTGCCATTTCCTTTTCTAGCTCATTTTACAGGTGAGAAGCTGAAGCACACGGAGTTAAGTGACTTGCCCAGGGTAACACAGCAATCAATTGTCTGAGGCCAGATTTGAACTCTCCAAATGCTACTGTTAGTAAATAGGATGGTACTAATTGCATTGCACGCAGACACACCACAAAGCTTCCTCAGTGAAATTTATAATTTTCAAAAGAGATCAGTTTAACTGTCCACACTACAAACACAATAAGGGTGGGAAAAAAACCATTCCTAATGTCATAAGATCATAGATTTATTGCTAGAACAGACCCAAGGACTCATCCAACTCTGTATCATTTTTTGAATTAAAAAACTGAGACCCAGAAAGGTTGACCTTTCAAGGTCACCCAATTAGTAAGAGATTGAAAGCTAAGATTTGAACCAAGGTCCTTTCAACTCCAAATCCAGAACCCTTTCCATCATGCCAAGATACTTATAATACATAGTTGAGCTAACAAGTTCATTGAGTTAGTCTATGATTATTCCAATCTTGGGTGGGTATCAAAAACAGACAATAACAGAACCCAGAATTGAGAAGAAAATCAAGCCAGTTTGTATTCGGGGAAATGAATGATGCTTTCAGTGACACCAAGTTGTTTCCTGTTGCAAAAGTCTTATCTTTTTTAATTCAAATTATTTTAAAGTATGTAATATTTTAGGACATTATCAAAAATTGTGGTCTCTGAAGAATCAAGACCATAGATGACCCAAAGAGCAAAGGTCATGTAGTATCAGAAAAGAAGTTGGGCTGATCACGTACAAGAGATGGATAATGAGATCCTACACTGACACCTTCAAGATATGGAAAAAGGGATGAATGAATGAGTGAGTGAGTGAGTGAATGAATGAATGTAAAATACCTTGACAAATGCTTAGGATATTGTCAAGGGCAGTGCTAAGCACTGGGGATATAAAGATAAAAGTGAGAAAATTCTTAACACTCAAGGAACTTACATTCTAATAGGACAGCTCAATGGGCAGTGAAGGCCTCTAGGACACTGGGTGGGTCCTTTGTGAAGGATTTGCAAAAATCACACCTGTTGGAAAAAGGTGTGGAGGAACTATAATCAGTATTGGATGAGGTAATGTCCAATATGATGAGATCACAGACCCATCAAAATATTTAGATATAATGTGTCTGCTGGCCTTTAGTGCCCTAGAAATGGGGCTGTTCTTTCCTACCACTGGCAGATATTGCGGTCGATCAGATTGTACCTGTTATATATCAGAAACAAAATGGCTTCAACCTACTTCTGAGGCAGTAAACATCTTTTTATTTCCAAATGCTATAATATTCTTAGCAAATTTTTGCTTTCAATTTGAGTCCCCAATACCCCTTTTCCTAAGAGTTGCTAAAATTGCACATCATTCAGGTGTTAAACATTCAGCGGAATTCAGTTCAACTCTTCCTTGGAGAAGTAAAAGACAAAAACCAAGAACCAAAATATTCATGAGTACACCTTCTGTTGTGGCAAAAACAAAAAAACAAAAACCTGGCAACAAAACAGGTAGATGGAAAGGAAATCCAAACACATTCTACTATATCAGAGTAATGGAATATTGTTATTTAATAAGAAAAGATGAATGTAAGAAATTAATAGAAATGTGGAAAGATTTGTATGACCCAAAGTGAGTGAGATAAGGATAGTTACACAACGCATGAGCACTAGCTCTGGAGTTAAGAGAACCTGGACTTAAATACCTTCCCCTATGTTTACTACCTAAGTGACCTTGGGATAGTCACTTAACCTCCATAGGCCTCAGGTTCCATATCTGTAAGTAAAACCAGGAAGTTGGACAAGGTGGCACCTGAGATCCCTTCCCTCTCTATATCTGTGATTTTATGACTACAACAATGTAAAATACAAATTTGCTAAAGGAAAAGACTCTAATTAAAAAGCAGACAAGGATCCTCTAGAACAGATTAAAAAAATGTACCTACTTCCTCTCAGAGAAGAAGTGGGGACCTACTAAGGTAGAATGTCAAATACATTTTTGGTAAGGTCACTGGATCAGTTGTTTTTGTTCAAATTTGTTTTCTGTTATTTTTTTGTAAGGGAAGATTCAAGCATGGGGAACAGAGAGGAGTATATCTAGAAATGGTTATGATGCAAAAGCAAAAGACATCAATAATTTTTCTAATTAGGTTTGATTTCACAGCATTGAATAAATGTAAACTGACCAAAAGAACTCAAGGGTGAAAGTAGCCAAAAGTCCACTCTGGTTTAGTTAAGAAAATTTTTTTAAAAATAAAAATTATTAAATTGCATTTTGATTTTCATCGTATATGGACACCATACATATAGGACCTAAAGCTAAGAAAATACAAACTGTGTGGTAGTAGTAGCTACTTGTGATTAGGCACAAACTCTTTTCATTCTCAGAATTCTTTCATCGCCTCTAGTAGGACCTGGATTTACAAATTTTTTGAGTGCTAACAGCCTGCTTTTTCTATATACTCCCTATTTCCTTACTGGTAAATATTTGTACTTACAGATATGATCCTTACCCCCTTTTAGAAGTTAGCCTCTATTCACTATTCCCTTCCAATCATTATTCATACAAATAGAATGTATTTAAAGTACACTGAGATATGGTCGGTGCTTAGAAAGGAACTAGGAAATTCCACATTCAGGGCAGAAGATTCAGTGTGCAAAGGCTGCTGAGGGTGGTCTAGGGTGATTATTGCACTAGCAATGAATGTGAGTTGTCTCCATTATTCAGTTTACAAATTACCCAGACTTCTTTGCTTCACCTTTCCCCTCTATTTTCTTACTTTTTAGCCATCTCACTGCTCATTAGCCAAAGACTGAAAAATTTAAGAAATAATAAAGATGAAGCTCAAAATAATTACATTTTGCCATTTCATAGTACCTTACTTTAAAACTTTGGTTAGGTAGATCAGTGCCTGGAATCATAAATTCATACAATTTGGATGCAGATGAGACCCAAGGTGCTGTATAATTCAACTACCTTTCATTATAGATAGGAAGGAATTAAGACCTAGATGGTAAATTATTGGCTAAAATTCCTCTTGGGAATTTCAACCACTAGGGATCTCAAAAGATTGTATAACATAGGAGGGCCAGGAGGTACCTTAGAGATCACTGAATCCAACTGTCTCATTTTTCAAATGAGGAAACTGAGGCCCATAAAAATGAAATGTTTTGTCCAATCAACTGGTAGGTATTCAAGGCTGGATTTGAATCCATAGCTTCCTGACTCCAAGTCCAAAATTCTATCCATTACTTTCTGCTGACTCTTTTTACTCTTTGCTAAGGACAAAAGTTTTGGTTTTTTTTAATGGCTGAATAGGGAATACTCAGGACCATAAAACCATAGAAGGAAATACACTTGGCTTTGCTTCCAAATGGGCCAGTTTGATACATTTGCCATGTGTATGACACAGGGCCCTGTTGCTGCTCTAAGAGCTATAATAATCAGTGGTAGTAGTAGTAATAATGCATTACATGTGCTTAACATTTTCTAGTTTCTGGAGTATGTTCACATAAAATTATTCCTGTGAAAGCTTCAGATAAACGTGTACTGAGAATATTTACACTTAGATAGTTCTCCTTCCTCTATCCCCAAACACCAACTCTACTACCAAATTTCACAGACCCACAGAATCAGAGATGGAAGAAAGCTCAGTAGTCTTTTTATCTTAGCATCTCCAATTTCTAGCAGAGTGCCTTGCACAGGGTAAGACCAGAGAATTCACAGGTTTAGGACTGAAAGGGAATTTAGAGGCTATTTAGTTCAATCTCCTCATTTTACAGACGAAGGAACAGCCCCAAGTCATATATGTAGTGCAGGAAATAGAATTGGAGCCCAGGTCCTCTGACTCCAAAGTCAATGCTATTTTCATTGAATCTTTCAGCCTCTCCAACTAAGAAGGCATTTAAATGCTTGTCAATTAAGTGATTAGTTATTGATTGGTTGTGGATTGATTGATTAGCTGAACCATGATAATCTACTACCATTAAGGACTTCTCAGCAACTGATCATCCAGTTTGCTTGAAAACTCTGCTTGAAAACCTCCAATGAGAGAAACTCCACTACCTCCCCGGGCAGCCCACTCCACTTTTGAACGGCTCTAATTATTAGGAAGTTTGGGGTTTTTTGAAACATTAAGTTTATTCTTGTGTCCCAACTCTCTCAATTTTCTTCCCTTTCCACTAGACTTTTCTTTGAGAGCAATCATCACAAGAAGAATATAGTAAGGGGTCACAATGGGATCCTTGCTCTTGAGGATCTTATAAATTGATTTGGGAGATGATGTGTATGTAAAAAGAAAAATAACCATAAAATGTTGAATATAAATATGTGTTACAATTAATTCAGAAGAAGGAGCAGCATCATGGGAAAGGCTAACAGCTGGCAGCATTTGAGCTGGGCTTTGTAGGTAGAGTTCGACTTAGCAGAGGAGGGAAGACATTCCAGGCAAGGAAAAAAGCGCGATCAAAGTTCATAACAGTGTTCATAACATTCATAACAAAGATGAAGGAACATAACAGTGAACAGAGTATTAGAGTCAAAGGACCTTGGTTTGAGTCACAGCCTCAATACTTCTTAACTGTATGACCAGACAAACGATAACCTCTCTGAGCCTGTTTCCTTATCTTTAAAATAGGGACAATAACACTTACTCATTCAGCCTCACAAAGTTGCTGTAGAAGTAACATGCTGAATTTACTATATGCTTTTTAAAAAAGAGGAAAGTTGTTTATAAAGGAAATTTTCAGTTTCATGTGCAATCCCCCTTTTCTCTCTATTTTTTGTATGTGGAAATGCTTGCGTTAATTGGTTTTGATTACAGAATAATAACAACAACAAAAACCCAACAATTATTTTTAAAAACATCTTTAAAGGTATCTACCATTTTTGTTTTTTTTTAAAATAAGTGTCTACCTATGAGTAGATCCGTGTGATTGGAGCAGAGGTTCCCGTAGTAAATAAAGCTGTATCGATAGGCTTTTCCCAGATCATGAAAGGACTTAGGATCATGGATTTAGAGCTGGAAGTGACCTCAGAGGTCAGCAAGCCCAACCCCCTCATTTTCCAGATAAGGTGCTGAGGCCTAGAGATGTAAGTTAACTTGCTCAAGGTCACACAGATAATAAGTATTGGAATGAAGATTTGACTTTGTCTTCTGTCTCCAAAGTCAATGTTCTTTCTATTCTCCTACCCTGCTTCCTAAAAAAGATTCTGCTGCTTAAATATGGATATTATTGAAAGTTTGATGCTCTACCAACTAAGCTAGCAAGCTTTGCCTTTGTTTTATGGGCAATGGGGAGGCATTTACAATTTCTAGGCCAGGATCGTATCAGAGGCCAAGGATCATATCTATAAATACATCTGCAAAGAGATGTTTTTTTTAAGAAGAGTAATCTGGAAATAGGGGCAGCTAGGTGGCACAGTGGATAGACTTCTAGGCCTGGAGTCAGGAAGACTCACTTCCTGTGTTCAAATCTGGCCTCAGACACTTATGAGCTGTGTGACCTTAGGCAAGTCACTTAAACCTGTTTGCCTCATTTCTCCATCTGGAAAATGAGATGGAGAAGAAAATGTCAAACCACTCCAGCATCTTTGCCAAGAAAACCCCAAATGGGGTCACAAAGAGTCAGACACGACTGAAAAGAATGAACAACAACAATAGTCTGGAAGTAGTGTGTAGGATTGATTAAAATGAAATGAGATTGGAAATAGAGATCAATTAATAGATCACTACAGGCTCTAGGCAGGAGGTAACAAAGGGTACCTCTAAGGTACCACTAAGGTAGTGACTGTAGGAATGAGAAGAAGCAATACATTTGAAAGACATTTAAAAAGAAGAATATATAAGACTTGGTAGACTGACCAGTTGATGGTACATGAACAAGTGAGAAGGGGCAAGAGATAGGGAAAATGATTCTATGGTTTCAAGCCAAGGCAACTGGAAGAATAACATTACCATTGAAAGAAATAGGGAAGACAGGAGGAATAATTAATTTGGAGGCAAAAATAATGAATTCTAGGTCTAAATCTCTGATTTGCTTAAGAATTCAATTTTAGACATGTTGAGCTTAGGGTGACAGTGGGATATAAAAGTAGAAATATCTAATAAGTAGTTAGAGCAGTGGAATTATAGATGAGTGAGAGATCAGGATAGAGATGTATATTGCAATTTATTTGCATAGAGGTGATATTTGAAGTCATAAGTATTATGAGATTTCTAAGGCAACAATTGTAGTTAGAGAACAAAAGATCCAAGATCTGATTCTTAAGATATAGAAGTAGTCAGCCAAGAGTCTACTGCAGAGAAAGAGTGGCAGAAAGAGAACTCTTAAGCCATAGCTTCCCCATCTCCTCCAGGACCTTAAATCAACTATTCCCTAACTTCCAGTCTTTGACTTTTCTCTGCCTCTAACTCAGTCAGGTATTCCCTTTCCTGGGAAAAACAAAAACAAAAAAATCTTTGTTTGACCTAGCTGCTACTATCCTATAATTTTGGTTTTACTTTCATGGCCAAATTTCTAATGCCTCACCCTATTACCTGCTCTCTCCTTAATTTATGTCGTCTACTTTCTATCAACAAGACCTTTGCTCAGCTGAAACTGTACTTTCTAGGTCATTAATGACCTTAATATGAAATCATTTCCACAAATGTGGAATCATAGAAGTGAATTAGGGGAAGGAATCTTATAGATCATCTAATCCTACCTCTTTTTCTTGTAAATAAAGAAACAGGCTCTGAGTGGGGAATTGACTTGCCTAGGGGACTGCAACTCAGATTACTAGTGCCCTGCACCATGCTACCATCTTCACCATTTGATATTACTGAGAACATACTCTTTGAAACTGACTTCCTGATCACGGAGAAACATGGGGAGACATATGACCTGGTATAAATTGAAATAAATAGAACCAGTATGACAGTACATAGACAATGACTATTTACTTTGATTAATGTAAATGGAAAGAAAAAAATGAAAATGAACTCTGTGTAATTATACTGATCAAAGTGGGCCTTGAAAAGGGTCGGGGGGAATGTCCCTTTCCCCTGGGTTCTTTGCAGAGGTGGGAGTCTGTGAGTATAGAACATTGCATGTACTCTCAGACCTGGTTGATGTATTGATTAATTTAGCTAAATTGTTCTTCTCTCTCTTTGTCTCTCTCATTATTTTTTTTAACTTATGCATGTATATATATATATATGTATATATATATATATATATATATGTATATAGCCAAGGACCATGCCTTTAAGGAATTCCTGCTCTGGGCCCCAGCTATCTTGATAGGTGACTGTCTCTCCCAGATCACTATTTCAGGAAAGCTCCAGCCACACTTAATTCCACTCCCTTCTATCCAACCATTTCCATCATAAGCTTCCCAACCGCATTTTGCTCTATAAGTCACTTCTAGTTTTGGAACCACAAACCATATTCAATCAACTCCACTATTGTTCTTAGAAGGACTGTGTCAATCTATTTTCCTATGGCTTCACTTAACATCCCTCTGTGTGTTGTGTCCCCTTTACAATCAATGTAATCTCTCTGAGGTCAAGGATTATATTTGTTTTCTAAATTTTTTTCTTTTCTATTCATTTTGAACTGAATTACAAAAAGACCAAAAAAAAAAGGAACATTTCCATGTATACAGCACAACATAAAAAGAAGATTCAATATAAAACCATGAATTTTCATTTCACACTATTTACTTTTTTTTGGAAAACTATGTAATAAATACCACACATTTTTCAAAGCTACATGGCTTTTCTGTGCTCCTTTCTAAGTTTTCTTTTGTTCTCTGTTGTGTACTTTTTACTTTCTTTTCTTCCTCCCTCCCTACTGCACCCTAGAGAAGGCTACCATTAGACATAAATGTGTGTGTATGTATGTGTGTGTGTGTGTGTGTGTGTGTGTGTGTGTGTAAAACCCTAATATACATATTGCTAGTTATCAATTCTTTCTCTGGATATGGATACCATCTTCCTTTATAGGTCCTTTGTAGATGATTTGAGTATTTATAATATTAAAATTTACTTAGTCATTACAAGCTGTTCTTAGAACAATATTGCTGTTACTGTGTACAACATTCTTTCGGTTTTGTTCATTTCATTCTTCATTATTTCATGCAAGTCATTCCATGTTTTTCTAAAATCAATCAGCTCATCATTTCTTATAGCACAGTAGTATTCTACCACAATCATATACCACAACTTGTTTAGTCATTCCTTAATTGAAAGATATCCCCTCAATTTCCAGTTCATTGTCACCACAAAGATATCTAGAATAAAAATTTTAGAACATATAAGTTTTACTATATTTGCTTTTGTATTTGTATCCACATAGGTTTTTTCATTCATTCATTCAACCATTTTTTATAAGAAATGGTTCTCTGGAGAGGGAGGAAAGATATCTTTAGAAAGAAAGGTGATGTACAAAAGATATTAATACATATTTTTATTATTTTTGTTATTGATATGGTCAGTTATATTTATCGTTTTTAATACCATACCAGCTCTGCACATAATATATGATCTTTGTGATATGTTTCTGTAATCTCCTTGCTATTATTATATTTAAAATTTTTGCATCAATATTCATTAGGGAAACTGGTCTATAGTTTTCTTTTTCTGTTTTTACTCTCCTTGGCTTAGGTATTAAAACCATATATTTGTCATATATGGACTCCTTCTTTACCTATTTTTAAAATAATTTATATAGAATTGGAGTTAATTGTTTTTTAATTTTTGGCAGAATTCACTAGTAAACATCTTGTCCTGCAGATTTTTTTCTTAAGAAGCCCATTTATGGTTTGTCCAATTTCTTTTTCTAAGATAGGATCATTTAAATATTATATTTCCTCTTTCATTAATCTGGGCAACTTAACTTTTTGTAAATATTTATCCATCTCATTTAGATTGTCAGTTTTATTGGTATATAATTGGGCAAAATAGCTCCTAATAATTGTTTTAATTTCATCTTCATTTATTATGTATTGATTCCTTACATTTTTGAAACTGTTTTGTTTTCTTTCTTTTTTAAAATCAAATTAACCAATGGTTTATCTATTTTATTTTATTTTTTCATAAAATTGGCTCTGGGTTTTATTTATTAGTTTCAATTTTATAAATCTCTCTTTTGATTTTCAGGATTTCTGGTTTGGTATTTAATTGAGGTTTTAAATTTGTTCTTTTTCTAGTTTTTTTTTTAGTTGAATGACCAATTCAAACATCTATTATTTCTTTTTTTTTATTGATGTAATCATTTAGAAACATAAACTTCCACCTAAGTTCTGCTTTGGCTTCATCCCACAAATTTTGTTATGTTGTCTTATTATGGTCATTATCTTTAATGAAATTATTGGTTGTTTCTATGATATGTTCTTTGACCTACTCATTCTTTAGGATTAGATTATTTAGTTTCTAACTGATTTTTTATCTCTCCTTCCAAGACCCTTTATTGAATGTAATTTGTATTGCATGATGGTCCCAAAAAGATGCATTTACTTGTGAGGAAGGTGCTCTTTTGCATTTGCTTGTGAAGTTTTTGTGCCCTAATATATGGTCAATTTTTGTGAAGGTGTCATGGACAGCTGAAAAAAAGTGCTGCTTATATTCCTACTCATTTTTCTCCAGTGGCCTTTCATATCTAACTTTTCTAAAATTCTATTCATCTCCTAAACTTTTTCTTATTTATTTTATATTTAGATTTATCTAGGTAGCAGAGGAGTAAGTTGAGGTCCCCCACTAGTATAGTTTTACTGTCTATTTGCTCCTGTAATTCATTTAACTTTTCCTTCAAGAATTTGGATGCTATGCTATTTGGTGAATATGTATATATATATGTGTATATATATATGTGTGTATATATATATATGTATATATATATATTTGGTATTAATGTTAATTCATTGTCTATGGTTCCTTTTAGTAAAACGTAGTTTTCCTGATTATTGCTTTTAACTGGGTCTGTTTTTGCTTTTGCTTTGACTGAGATCATGATTGCTAACCCTGCCTTTTTTTTTTTTACTTCAGCTAAAACATAACAGATTCTGCTCCAGACCCTAATTTTAACACTGTGTCTTTCTGTTTCAATAAACATATTATTGGATTCTGGTTTCTAATCCAATCTGATATCTGCTTCCATTTTATGGGTGAGTTCAGCCTATTTACATTCACAGTTATGATTGCTAACTTTGTATTTTCCTTCATCCTATTCTCTTCTGTTTATCCTCTTTTTTTTATCTTGCTCCATCCTCAAAAGTTTGTTTTGCTTCTGACAACTGCTTCCATTAATCTGCCCTTCCTCTTATCACCACTCACCTTTTTCTCTAATCCCCTTCCCCTCCTATTTACTAATTATATGTGTGTGTGTTTATTTTTTCCCCTCTTTGAACCAATTCAGATGAAAGTGAGGTTCAAGTGTTACCTGCTTATTTCCATTTCTCCCTCCCTAGTGAAAATTCTTCTTTGTGTTCCTCTTTTATATGAGATAATCTCTCATTCTTCTTCTATCTTCTCTCTTCTCCTAGTACATCCCTCTTTCTCACCCTTCCATTTTTATTTTGAGAAAATCCAAACATACTCAACTCACACTTGTTCCCTCTGTCTTCTAAGAAGACTCCTAACTGCCCTAACAATGATAAAGTTTTCAGGAGTTATATGTATCGTCTTCTAACTTGAGAATGTAAACAGTTTATTAAGGTCTTTAAGATTTGTTAATCATGTTTATCTTTTTAATGCTTCTCTTGAGTCTTGTGTTTGAATGTCACATTTTCTGTTTCAGCTCTGGTCTTTTCATCAGGAATGCTTAAATACCTTTATCTCATTAAATATCCATTTTTCCCCTGTAGGATTTTACTCAGTTTTACTGAATAGGTTATTCTTGGTTGTAATCCTAGCTCCTTTGCCTTCCAGAATATAGTCCAAACCCTCCACTCCTTTAACTTGTAGCTGCTAAATCTTGTGTGATATTGACTGTGGCTCCATGATATTAGAATTGTTTCTTTCTGGCTGCTTGCAGCATTTTCTCCTTGACCTGGGAGCTCTAGAATTTGATTATAATATTCCTAGGAATTTTCACGGGATCTCTTTTAGGAGGTGATTGGAGAATTCTTTCAATTTCCATTTTGCCCTATGGTTCTAAGATATTTGGGTAGTTTTCCTTTCTAATGTCTTGAAATGTAATGTTGAGGCTCCTTTTTTGTTATAGTTTTCAGATAATCCAGTAAGCCTTAAATTCTCTCTCCTCAATATATTTTCCAGGTCAGTTATTTTTCCTATATTTTACATTTCCTTCTATTTTTTCCATCCTTTCTTCATTTCATTGTTTCTTGATGTCTCATGGAATCATTAGCTTCCACTGTCCAAATTTTTAAGGAGTTATTTTCTTCACTGAGATTTTATACCTCTTTTTTAAAAATTTGGCTAATTCTGATTTTTATGACATTATTTTCTTCAGTATTTTTCGTGCCTCTTTTGCCAAACTGTTAATTCTCTTTTCATAATTTTCCTGCATTGCTCTAATTTCTTTTCTCAATTTTTCCTCTACTGCTCTTATTTTATTTTTAAAATTTTTTTTGCTCTTTTTAAATCTCTTTTTTAGCTTTTGAGGGAATTCTTGTTGGGCTGTGTTTTCCTTCAGGCTTTGCTTGTAGATGTTTTCAAGTCATTATCTTCTTCTGTGTTTGTGGCTTGAGCTTCCCTGGTACCATGGTAGTTTTTTAGGGTCATGTTCTTTGTTGTTTGCTCTTTTTTTTTTCAGCCTATTTCTTGACTTTAGACTTTGTATTAGAGTTAGACTCTGTTTAGCTTGGGGGGGGTGTATGTGGGGGGGGAGGCACTGACTGTTCCAAGATTCAGGATTCATGCTCTGCTGTTTTCACAGATAGTTCTGGGGGCTTGTAAGTTTTTGGTGGTCACTGCTCTCCTGGTCTGGGCTCTGGCCCTTACTCACATAGGTTCCCTGCTCTCTTGTGACCACAAACTCCCCTTTCTGCCCTAGAAATGCAACCTGAAACTGGGTAATAGTCAAAGGAGTTACCAAATGACACCTTGTCCTGAGTCCAGTGGCAGCATAGAGGTCTCTGATCATCTTTTTCTGTCCAGATGTTTAATTCCCTTACCATCTTTGGGTGTCGAATGCTCCTAGTACCACTGCTGCCAATGCCACTGCCTCCAAGACCTACACTCAGTGTCAGTTCCATCAACTATGTTCTAGGCCAGCTCCCAGTCCAGTGCCAAAGATCTCTCTTTCTTTCCTTCTAAACTGTCCTGAGCTGGAAAAAATAACTCACTCTGACTTTTGTTAGTTATGCTGCTTAGAAATCAATTTGATGTACTTTTAAAGGGGAGTGTTGGGAGAGCTCAGCAAGAATGTTTCCTTTACTCTGCTATCTAGGTACCATCCTCAATAAATATTTTTTAAAAGAGACTATCACTTCCCCCTCCTTTTTAAAACAACATACTAGTTGTCATCTATTATCTTTTTTCTATATTCCTATATTATCTATATTCTATATTCCTTCTCCTAGTCTTTCTCTTAGTGAACTGATCCTGCCTCTGTGCTATACTGACTAATTTCTTTTGTTGTTGTTGTTTTGTTTTGTTTTTTGGCTAGGCAATTGGGGTTAAGTGACTTGTCCAGGGTCACACAGCTAGTAAGTGTCAAGTGTCTGAAGATGGATTTGAACTCAGGTCCTTCTGACTCCAGGTCAGGTGCTCTATCCACTGCACCACCTAGCTGCCCCTTTTGTTCTCTGCTGTGCACTTTTTATTCTGTTCTTTTTTCCCTCCTTCTCCCCCCCTCCCCTGTCCCACCCCTGGCTATAATTAAGCAGGGCTATATTTATATATAGATATTGATATATACATACACATATACATATATATATATATATACATACATAAACATATACTTTCTCTAAGAGATTCTACTCCTCATCTTTGTTTTTATGTTTGCACTTATCTTTTTTTCCTATCTCTCCTAACTCCTTTACTTTACTTCTATGCACTACCTTGCCCCCCCATTACTTAACCTACCCCACCTACAAGGATCCCTTCCTTATTTTCCCCTTCCCATAAATCAAAATACCCTTTTGTACACCCCTTTTACCTATTCCTTCAACCACCCTTCTAAAGATCCCTCCCTTATCCTCTCAAGAATCCCTCCCTTATCCTCCCAATTCCTATTGATCTAAACCTCTTCTATATCCTCCTTTTAACTTATTCCCTCACCCTCTCCTCTAAAGATCTCTCCTTTATCCTCCCCCCATCCACTTAGAATTTTATTTTTCTAAATTTAGATGACTTTTATACTCTTCTAGATGTATATGTATTTTTCCCTCTTGAACCCATTCCTGATGAAAGTAGGTTTCCAGCCCCCCTCCCCCATTTAATTCCTCTGTATTGGTTCTTCCTCTCACATCTCATTTGTATAACTACTCTTTTAGCTGTTCTTGAATGGTTTTATTTTTTGAAATAGTATCATACTCAAGTCTTTCTTATAAGCTACCTAATTACTAATAACAATCTGAGACATAGGTTTTACATCTTACATACATAAAAGGTAAACAGTCTATCCTTATTGAGTCCTTTGTAATTGTTCACTGGTACCTTCCTTCTCTTTCTCTTGGCTCTTGTATGTCAAATCTTCTATTAAGTTCTGATTTTTTTTTAAACAAAGTCCTGAAAGTCTGACAATTCATTAAATGTCAATTTTTTTCATTCAGAATTATGCTTAGCTTTATTGGGTATGATATTTTCAGCCAGTACCCCAGTTCTTTTAGTCTTTGATATTTAGTGTTCCAAGACCTGCGATCTTTTAGTGTGAACACTGCTAGGTCTTGTGTAATTCTAATTGTGATACTGCCATATGTAAATTGGCTTTTTTTTTGTTGGTCATAATAATTTGTCCTTGAGCTGGGGTTTTTGGAATTTGACTATAATATTCCTATGAGTTTTCCTCATAGGATCTCTTTCAAGTGGTCAAGGGTTGATTTTTTTCTATTTCTACTTTTTCCTCTTGTTCTAATGCCTCAGGATAATTTTTCTTTAATTATTTCTTATATTATTGTATCAAGATTATTTTTTTTTGATCATAGCTTTTAGGTAGTCTGATTATTCTTATGTTTTTTCTTCTTGATCTGTTCTCCAGATCAGTTGTTTTTCTTATGAGATGTTTCACATTCTTGTTTATTTTTTCATTATATATATATATATATATATATATTTGATTTCTTGATCTCTTATAACTTTGCTAGCTTCCCTTTGCCCAATTCTGATTTTCAAGGAGTCATTTTCTTCCTCAAGGTTTTGGGTCTCGTTTTCTAATTGGTTGACTTTCTTTTTATAATCTTGTTTTTCTTGGATTATTCTTACTTTTCTTTTTAGTTTTTCCACAGTCACTCATTTGATTTTTAAAGTCTTTTTAAAGTTCTTTAATGAATTATTTTTGGGTAGATGACCATTTGACATTACTCTTCAGGGTATAAGAGGGTTTATTTGCTTTAGTATCCTCCTTTGAAGAGGAACCCTATCTTCTCTACCCTAGTAGCTCTCTATGGTTGGATTCTCTCTCCTTTGCCTGTGCTTTTTTTTTTTTTTTTGGTAATAGTTTAGTTTTTATAAAAACCTCTAGTCCTGGGGTATGGGGGATGTTGCCTCTGGTCTCAGATCCTCTTCTTTTTTTTTTGTGACACAATAGGGTGAAGTGACTTGCCCAGGGTTACACAGCTAGCAAATGTCAAGCTTCTGAGGCCAGATTCCAACCAAGGTCTTCCTGGATCCAGGGTAGGTGCTCTATCCACTGCACCATCTAGCTATCCCTCGACATGTTTACTCTTCACAGGGATGAAACTTCATCCTGGGATTTTTCTTCAGATCTTCTCCAATTGTCGCAGGAGGACCCCTCTTCTGCTCCTAATCTTACTTATTTTCACAGCTTTATGTTTGACCTGAGGCACTATTTTGTATCTTTTGTGGAGGAAAATCTTAAGAGCTTGAAATTTTGTGCTCCATCTTCCCAGAATCCTCTCTGTGTTCTAATTTCAAATGTATCTTTCTTGTCCAGTCTCTCCTCTGAAATTCTAGTTCCTGATCTTCAGTTTCCTATAGGATATCTCCACTTGGACATTATTGTCATCTTGCACTCATTGTGTCCAAAACTCAATTCATTTTCCTCTATACCTCCGTTCTTCTTCCCTTCCCAATTTAATGTCAATGGCATCAACACAGTGCCAGATACACAGGCTCAAAAACTGTCATCTCTATTTCTTCTCAAGGTAATTTAATCAACCTTTCCTCTTTCATATTGTTGCCACTAACCTGTTGCAGATATATATCTTGTTCCACATGGATTATTGTAACTGGTTTTCTTGTCTCCAGCTTCTCTCTAATGTAACTTATTCTAAATAGTGCAGCTGAGACATTGAGGTTGCATGAGCAGCAAGATGTAAGACTAGACATTTTCTCTAATCATTGTAGCCTTACGAACCTCTCCAAAACAGAAATTATGCACCAAAGATAAAGAAATTTCAGCTGTCCTCATGATCTAGGTCACCCAGAATCCAAAAGAAGGTTAAAAAAAAAATCCACAACTCCAAAATCATCAACTGATATGCCCTGATCTTGAGCTCACTCTGCACCACTTGACTACCTCCCACGTTACTAGTAGTGAGGCTGCACTAAGAGACCCAAGGACAGGACACAGACCTACAACACAACCCACCTCCATACCCTCATCTCTGACTTCAGGCTGCAGAAACTTGCCCTTGATATCCACAGCCCTGCAGGAGCAAAAACCTGCAGGAGACCACAGCTCTGGAGCACTAGTGCTGCAAAGCTCTAAGCTGACAGTGCCAGGCCAAAGGACTAAGGAACAGAGGCAGTAGGACAGGACAGCATGTGTACAGCTGGAACTAATTCTGACCACCCAAATGTCAGTGGGAGCAGGTAAATCATGAATTACCCAGGGTAGAGGGAGGCTAAGACACTGAGATCAACCCCTTTTAACTAGTGCAACTAGGATAGTCTTACTTAACATAACTTTCATCATCTTAGACCCCTGCTCAAAAGCCTTTCCACTCCTTCAAACTTGCTGATGTGGTATTCCAAACTCTCTCTAATCTCGTCTCACTCTACTTCACAAAACTTTTTATTCAAAATGAACCCTTCACTCTAGCATGGTCTATCTCTTCACTGTCCTGAGAACAGTGTATATTCATTACCATTACCAGCCTTGGAGATGTTTCAAAGACCAAAATTTGTAAACATTAAAGTCATATATAAATGTGAATTATTGTTATGTGACATTAATTTCACCTTTAGACCTTTATTTGTGACTTTCCCTGACCTTGAATGTCCTCTTTCATTTCCTCTCTGCCTATTCAAATCATTATCCTTTAAAGTCCTAGTCTCTCCATAAACCCTTCTTTAATTCTACTATATATTACTGATCTCCCTCTTTTCTGAATTTTTAAAGCACTTTGTCTATACCACTGTTTTAGTCACTGAATCATATGTAACATCCTGTCCTCAGAGTTGTAGGATGGGGAGGGATATTACACATATACTTCCTTACATGCATATTTATTTCATGTATTTTTGTCCTGTGTCCCTCAAAATTTATGGTAAATTTCTGGAGGACTGGGACTTAAATTACTCTTCTCTCTCCCACAGCAACTAACACAATATTTTATCTAAAACTGGGCTTAAATGAACACCTGTTTAATGAGTAAAGGAAAAGAAACAAAACTAGTAGGCAAAATTGTGATTTAAATAAAAGAAGTCTTTCAATCATCTATGAGCCACCAATTTAAGATTTAACTTGAGCCAATAACATTTACCACCTGATTTAAAACGGTAGATTTGAAGATTTACCAGAAAGAAGAAAAGAGAATAAAACAATGGGTCTCAAGGATGGGTACCTCACACCAGAGTTCAAGAGTTTAGCTATTTATGAGAAGGCAATACATGTCAATATTTACTTCTGGTAACCAACTTTTGATAACTATCACAATAAGAATAGTTGATGTTAATATATTGCTTTTACAAAATGTGTTCCACATATTGTCTCTTTTGATACTCATAAGCATGCTAGGGCATAGGTAATGAATTTATTGAACCCCATGTGATAGGAAGAAGAAGAAGGCAGCTCTGGTAGTTGCTGTTGTTGAGCAGACACTGGTGACAAGATAACAATAGCAAGAGACCTGCACATCCCCTACCACTGCAAGAGTCTGCCAGGTAATTAAATAAAAAGAAAAATGCCAATGTCTAGAAAATTTCAGTACATTCTCTGCACCAGAAACCTTTGCACCAAAGAAAGTTATGACTAGCTCAAGCCTCTGACTAAGGAGGTTCACATTGTTAAAGGAGACTGATCAGAATCTGATTAATCCAGAACAGAAGGTTATGAGTATTGGGCAGTTCAAAATGGAATTAATCCATGGACATCAAGTTATTTCATAAAGCGATATGGCTAGTTTACCACTGCTACAAAAGCAGTTTGTTATGGATGTTCTTGTTTCAGGACACAAACAAATTTGAGACCTTTGAACATGAAAATAAATTCTATATTAATCCAGGATCTGTCAGTGGAGCCTATAAAGTTCTGGGAAAAGACATCATTCCTTCATTCACATTGATGGACATCCAGGCTTCTACAGTTGTGTCACTTATGTGTATTGGCTAATTGGAGATAATGGGAAAGTAAAATAAATTGAATTTTAAAAAATCCTAAAGCTAGGCCTTTCTTGGTGATATTTTGGAGGTCAAGCTTGGTGATATTTCTCGTTTGTATCAAGTAATTAAGCATTTAAAAGCCACATAATTATGACAATTTAAAAGCATCCTACATTGAAAACTAACATCTTATTTGCTCATACATAATTTGTTGCAACCTTATTGTAAACTGTAGGAATGTATTTAATTTACAGCACGTGATTTCTAAGAAAACAATTTGTACCAAATGGTAGCAAATAGATATGTGTTAAAAAATTAGTTTAGCTCTTTAAATATCTTCAATATGAACATCAAAAATTTTTGATACCAAAGAAACAAAGTATTCTTCATACTGTAATAAATGCCTTTTTATTAAATCCAAACCAAACCACATGTTCTGTTTTGCCTGCTTTTGTTTGGTGATGCTTTGTTATGGACCTGATGGGGAAGTGAAGATGGAGTCAGTCTAGGCATGGAATCAAGTAAAGGAGAAGATAGCAACAAACACAACACTTAGCCTCTATGACAGGAATGGGATGAGGTTTTATGTTTACCTTTATGTAGGGTTGCATTATTAGATGGCCAACATGGATTAGAAGCACATTTGCTGGTTGGAAAGAAGATAAATCTAACATAAAATCCATAAAACAAATGTATCCTTGTTTCTTTTTATTCTGTCCATCCCCAGATGCTTGTTTCTTCTGTTCCTAAGGACTCCTTCAAACCTCTTGCTAAAATTCATTGCCTTCCCCATCACTGGGAATCTGGAAAATTCATCCACACATCCTTAGCATGCTAGAGAAGGCCACACTCTGGTTTACATCATATATTTCTTGTCAGATTAGATCACTACACTCAGTCCTTGCATTCAGGGCCAAACTCAAGGAAAGAACCCAAAGAACAGAGATTGAGGACAGACAGACATTCATGCATGCTCCTGAAAGGGAGGATTGGCCTAGGATCTACAGAAACAAAGTACATTGAAAAGTATCCAAAACAGTGGGAGTTGCATTGGATTTGGTTTCAGAGGCTCTGAATTTGAATGATAGCTCTTCCTCCCCCGTCTCTGGGCCTCAAATTCCTCATGTGTAGAATGAGGAGATTGAATTAGATGATCTCTAACTTCCTTCCTAACCCTGGATCCCAAGATGCATCAAATTGTGGAAATTAGTGTGGAAATTTGTGGAAATTAGGAGTTTACTTTGCTTAAAATAAGCTTGTTTTGTTTTTAATTAGGTTTGGCTAAATAGTCAAACTGGTTGCATATTGAACAATGATCACTAATTTGGGGGAGTTACAAACCTTTGTCTAATTTTCTGACATCCAGTCACTAGAGGAACTTCCTCTTTACCCCAACAATGGTTTTTGTACCCACAAAAAAATCTGATTTTAAAAATTTTAGAGAATTAAGGTTGACTCTGAGTGGAGAATTTTTTTTCAGCCAAAGACAAGGTTTATTAGAACATCCGTCACATTGGGCAGACTGTTAAGGAATATGAACATTACTGAGCTATTGACTAGATTATAAGAATCCTCATGAACCAAGAATTTTTTAATACAACTTGATAGAAATCACCATCATTCTGTGGTGTCCAGTTGGAAATGACCGGTAATAAAGGTAAACATACTTAATTTAAAGTTTTTACCCTTGACCCAAATAGGTAAGGAAAAAAATTTCTCCTTCAGATTAGCAGCACTGGCTGAAGTTTAAAAGTACCAACCCCCATCCTCTTTGTTGACTAGCCAGGCAGCAGGCAGATTTATGTTTCACATTGCTAACAATCTGAGTGAAGAACAGGATTTTGCTCTTTACTTGCTTTCTGAACTCTTAGCTTCTTCATGACATTCATAAAACTTATCAGACCTTTTTACCCCATAAGGTGCTCTTGAAGGCCATCTACCTCCTTGTCAGGGATAAATTCTTAGGTAGCATAACACTGTTGCTTTTAAGAGCCACTGAAATGATATTCAAGTCACTTGAAATGGTCCAACAGCAAGCATGTTTCTAAAGGAAAGTAGTGTTCATTCCCAGTGGTTTCACAGCATGGAGACAATGAAATCTAACCTTTCTTCTTCCTTGCCAACTCTCATCCATCCTAAAATCATAGAATGAGTGATAATTCTATTTTTGCTTCAGCAGGAGAGAAGACAGAACCTGATTTTTTGCTTTTCCTTTTTTGTGAAAGGTTAATTTTGTATATTAAATATAAGGAAAACTTAAATTGACCAGAGTTCAACATGTTACTAGATACTGAAATAATGCCTTCTATTTGTACAACATATCGGATTTTCACACACATTATAAAAGCTAACATTTCTATAATGCTTTAAGATTTGCAAAGGCCTTTACAAATATTATCTCATTTTACCTCAATATCAACGTCAAAAAATTTATTAAGTGCTTAATATGTGTCAGGTAATGTACTAAGCACTTACAACAACTCTCATAACAACCCTTGAGACTAAATGGTACTATGATGCCTCTTTTACACATTAGGAAATCCAGGTAGAGGGATGTTAAGTGACTTGCCCAGAGTCTCATGGCTAGTAAGTACCTGAAACAGGATTTGAACTTAGGTCTTCCCAACTCCTGGTCCAGTATTTTACCCAGTTGCCTCATATCCCATTTGAACGCAAATACAATTGTACAAGGCAGGCAGGGTATTTATCATTATCCTCACTAGAGAAATAAATTGAGTTTCATGGAGACTATTTTGCCCAAAGTCACATGACCTGTAAATAGAAGAACCATAACTAGAACCTAGATTTTTAAATTCCAAAATAGCACCCAGTCCACTATACCCTGTTGCCTTTAATATAAAAGATAGTATGCTGAAGTAATTAAATTAGTTTGAAGCAGATATTTCTTTACTATTTCCCTCTAATAAAAATAGAATTGATTTCCTATTACTATTTAGGTTTATTCCTTATTATATAAGATGAACAATTTATAGTGGACAAAAAAAAAACCAACAAAAAAGAGAAAAGTTTAGTGATGTTTGAGAATCTGTGATTGTGCAGCGTAACAACTCAGTGAATGTGCAAGTCTCATAAGAGGTCAAAATAATTTGTTAGAGTTTGTAAAGACTAGGGAGTTTTAAATTTTAAATTCAATTCAGTTTCTACTTGCATAATCCATTAGTGGGAAGAGAAAGGTAACCATAGTTGAAAACGTCATTGGGCCAAAATCTCATACTACCTAATTCTGTGGGAGAGTGAGAATCTGGCCCAGTCTGATCAGAGCATGGATTTGGCAGAATCCAGCAATACATCTTTTATTTTAAGAAAGACAAGTTGGGCACTTACTGAATACTTAGTGTGATGATTCCTCAACCGCAGGTCACAACTCCCCATTATGTTGCCGAAAGATTGTACATGGGAACACAAGATCTGTACTCATTTTGGAGGCTCATTTTTACTTAAAAAAAAAAAGTATTTGGAGCCTGACATTTTAAGGCAAGAGACTCTACAGAAAGCTCCTATTATCATAAGAATGAAGAGTTATAGCAGCAATATGACTAGTAACAGTGAGAGTAGCTGCAGAAAAAGGAAATAACTTTTGTTTCTTTTTTGTTTACCATTTTGGTTCTGCTTGCCCCTCCACTGGGAATCTGGATATCCTGAGGATCACAGACTATCATGTAGTGTTATCACAGGAATCCTGTAGTGTTATTTAAGAAGAATAACAAAGATAGAATGGAATTTAGTTTATTAAAACAAGTATGAAAGAAAAATGGTGAAATCAATCAGACATAAATCTTTACAAATAATGTAATCACCATTACAAATAATGGTGAAAGTCATAAAATATACTGGATTTTTGTAGTTGTGTACTAGACTAGTTTATTAATATTAATTTTTAATTTTATCATTGTTTTGTTTATGTGTTTTACTTGGAGACATAGAATACATTCACTATATTGAGAATTTGTAAAATTTTTTATTGGTTTAAGAACACATTGATATATATCTTTCAGCTTGGATTCTCTAGAAGTGAATTGTCATTGATGTCCTCTTTTAGAATTCCATTAAAATATTCATCTCTTCCATGAAGTTTTCCCTGATTCTCTTCTTAGCAGAAAGTGATCATTTCTTTTAGTTTTCCCAGAGCACTTTGTCTGGATCTTGCCTTTGCCCTCATTACATGTATATCGTTTCCAACTTCATGGGTACATATTTTAACTAGAAACTTCAAACTCCATTGGAGTATAAATGCTGGAGTTCAGGACCTGTTTTATTTTTTCATCTTTGCATCCCTTGCCGTATCTAATGCCATGTCTTGAACATACTAAATACTTAACTTGTTGCATTTAATTCAACATCTACATTTCAGCAATAACCCCTGAACACAGATTCTCTTGCATACTCTTCTCTTGCATACTCTTTTCAGATCATAAGATTATAGATATAAAGTTTAGAAGACTCCTTACAGGTCATTTGGTCCAACTCCCTTTTACAGATGAGGAAACAGACACAGGGAGAAAGTGACTTTGAATTAGCTAACAATGTGCTAACTGAATGTAATAACTTAAAATGATATGAAGAATAAAAGTGAGGGTTAGACTAGATTATTGCCAAAGAGCCTTCCAACCCCAAATCTTATGCTAAACAAGTATTCTGAAGCATAAGGAAAAGTCTTAGAGACAGGAATTAGTCATGGAATATGCAGTGAAGAGATTCGCCTAACTGGAAAAGACAGTGTGTATAGGGAGGTAATGTTAATGCTAGATAATGATAGCTCATATCCATATATTGTGAGAGGCATCATAAGAAACCAGGAAGACCTGCATTTAAGTCTTGCTTTTGATACACACTGGCTGTGTGACTGAGCAAATCACTCAACTCCCAGTGCGCTAGCCAACTCTCTAAGACTATAAATAGTAGAAAAGGCACTGACCTGCATTGGTAGAAGTGCCTATAGCAATGAAAGCACAGATCTGTTCCCTGTCTCCCATTCATATAATACTTTATTAGTTTCAAAGTTCATTCCATATGTTCTTATTTGTTCCTTACAACAACTCTGAAAGATAAGTAATGCAAGTATTAATTATCCTAATTTTACAGATGAGTAAACTGAGTCTCAGAAAGATTAAACCCAAAGCCATGTAGCTAATAGTTAGTAATGCCAGGTCTTTTGTTTTTAAGTCCTTCATTCTTTTCACTGCAATATAATTATCTCTGCATGTGTTCAGGGTTTGTACCCAAAATTATCTAGTGGTAGAAGCCATAATAAAGCTTGAGCTGAGATTAGATAATGTCAAAACTGACCTTATACCAAGTAATTTTTCATGTGACCAGGCCCTTACTTTGGAACCCCTAACCATTCACTTTCTAAAAGGTAAGACATTAGAGAGCAATCAATGGCATTTCTTTACCATCTATGTTTCATGATGCTTGGGGACTCCTGGAAGTGTGGGTTCAGTGTGGCACTGCTTTGAAAGGATTAGCTTTTTTCTCTGATTTGGCAGGGCATCCCCACTTCACTTTCATACTTGTAGAATTATTTGTGGCTTTCTTCTACAGAGTCTGCTTGTCACTGGGAAGCTAGAATTTTAATTTTGACTACTTTAGCTAGGGCTACAGAAATGCTGATGGATTGTGTGGATTTACTTTATATCATGAGACTTTTCTGAAGGTATATTATTTTGGTTAAATTTTTAGATGTCATCAGATCTTGAACTACATTAAAAAGCAAGAATCATCAAAACTACATGGTACTGGTTACAACATAGAATGATTAGTGGAACAGAACAAGTACAATGGATCCAAAACCGAATGAACATAGGAGCACAGTGTTCAATAAATCCACAGATCTCAAAAACTGGGGGAAGAAGTCACTATACAATAAAAAGTGCTAGAAAAACTGGAAAGCCATCTGTCAGAAATTAGGTATAGAAGAACATTTTTCGCTCCATCTTTTGAAACTCTTTAGACATTTCCATCATTTCCCAGGACCTTAAGCATCCTAGAACATCACATTAAACTTGGTACTCATACATCATCAGGATCCTCTGCTTCTGGGGCCTCTCTGATTGGAGGGTGAAATGGTGAGCTCTTCCCTGAACCCCACTTTAAGGAGGGCATTGAGGCTAGCCACCTCTTCCTTTCCTACTGGGCTATCCTCCTTTGGACTTCTTCAGCATGCTTCTGTACCAGGTACCTTCCCTTCCCCTCCTCCACACCAGCTTTTCAGCTTCTTTTTGTGTGTTGTCTTACCCCATTAGACTGTAAGCTCCTTGAGGGCAGGTTCTGTCTTTCTCTTTCATATTTATATACTCAACACTTAGCGCAATGCGTGACACACAGTAGTAGGTGCTTAATAAATGTTTATTACCAGACTGACATCTCACTTCATAACTAACATAACTTCCAAAGGGATGCATGATGTAGAGATAGAGGTCACATCCTAAACAAATTAGAGGGGCAAGGCTCTCAGGAGTGTGAGAGTCACTTTCATTTGTTTTTTCCACTAGTGCTATTGATTTGCACTGTGGGCTTGCAGTAAAATAGTAGAAGAGAAGGGAACAAGAAGCAGCTTGGTATAATTCACCTATATATTCTTTGACATAAGAAGCACAAGTGCCATACTTAAGCACAAAGGGAAAATCCGGAATGCCAGCAATTAAATAAAAAACTGAAAAATCCTTTTAAAACTACTCCACTCAGTCAAACTTTACTTCATTCAGTCAATCCATATTTAATGGGCACTGCTTTTGCTATTTATCCATCCATCCATCCATCCTTCTATCATCTATTGATCCATTTATCTGCCTATATATCTATACTTACCCATCTGTCTATCTGCCTATGTGTCTCTATTTCCCTTTTCATCTATCTCCCTATTTACTCATCTATCTAGCTATCTGTCTGTCTATTTATCTATCTGTCTAATCTATCCCAGTTCTTGATGCTGGATTTTAAAAAAAAATTTTTTTACAGTTAATTGCCTACCTAGACTATGCAACTTTCCTGTGACCGTTCAAACGGTGAACACCTAGGCCCTGATGAGAGAGCCACCTAGTGGGTGTAGGAGCTTCAGCTGCTACTGTTGCAGTTGGTAACCTTAAGAGAATTTGTGCCCTCAAAGGCCCTGATCCTTCCTCTTTCAGGAGCTCCAACCCATGGAGTCACCCCTTCTGTCACCATTCTTGCTGGATATGTTGTTGAGTATGTGTCAGATTTGGTGGATTCCTGTAGAATTCACTGTCCTTGAGGACCACAGGACTACAAATTTAAACATAGAAAGAAACTTAGGGCTCAAATCCAACATCTTCAGTTTACAGAAAGATGAAATGCCTTGTCCAATGTCACATTTGAACCCAAGTCTTCCTGGTTCCCAGATCAGCATCCTAGCCACTACCACAAGGTACCTCTGAATCCCCGAGTCACTGAGAAGGAGAAGGTGAATGAAGGGAAAGCTACTGTTTGTTGTTTTTTCCCCTCCTTAGGCAATTGGGGTTAAGTGACTTGCCCAGGGTCACACAGCTAGTAAGTGTAAAGTGTTTGGTCTGAGGCCGGATTTGAACTCAGGTCCTCCTGACTTCAGGGCTGGTGCTCTATCCACTGTGCCACCTAGCTGCCCCAGAGCTACTGTTTTTGGCAACTTTCGTTGGAACTTGGTTTGCAACGTTCTTCCCCTGCCTCTCTCACTCCCTCCTTCCCCCATATTACAGAATGAAGAAACCACAGAAACCAGCTAGACCAGGGCTTCTTAAACTTTTTCCACTTCCAACTCCTTTTCTGTGTTTCAGCAGCCTTTATTGGTGTTGCATGGCCTGAAGGCATGCGCAGTGCAAAATGTGTATGCTGTGTGTTCAGAACCAAGGCTGCAGTGAAGTTGGGTGATGCAACACGAGTAAGTGCTGCTAGAAACACCTTGGATTCATTATGCGTTTGATTTTTAATTAATTTTTGGTCATTGCATGTTTAGAAACCTTTTACTGTTGCCAAAATTTTCATGACCCCATATGGGGTCACAGCCCATAGTCTAAGAAGCACTGACCTAGACCATCCTATAGCTGAAAAAGAATTCCATTTCAGTTGACCAAACAAGTGGTCATCTACTTTTATTTGAAGTCCTTTAATGAAGAGGAGACCCCATTGCCTTCCATCTGTTTATACTTTCATCAAAACTTTATTTTTGAAGTATCTTCTTCCTAAACTTTTTATTTATTTATTTATTTTTTATTTTTAGAGCTTTCCTGACTATAAGAATAACCTCACATGCATGGTATTTTGCTGCTTACAAAGCACATTCATCGCCCCAACTCTGAGGTATGTTAAGTGTAGGAAAAGATTTGAGGTCTATGCTTCTACACAAAATCAATCTCAAATTTGAATTTCTATTGTTTGCATTGGCGTTGGGTGATGGGCAGTGTGGCATAGCAGAAAAAGAGAGAAATGGCTTCAGGAAGGATTTGGGTTGGAATCTTGGGCAAATTACTTAACCTATTTCTGTTTCCTTGGCTGTTAAAAGGGTATAACAAAATTTGTAGAACCAATCTTACGGGACTGTTGCAAGGACCAAATGAGATAATATTTGTAAAGCAATGAAAAAATCTGAAAGTGGTACAGCTCTATTAGCTATTATTCTCTTTATTTGGATGACTTTGCATGTTTCTTAATTATACAAGATGTTGTCCAGTGATGAGGGGAATTAGTGTTAAAATAAACAAGTTTTTATGTCTATGAAAATCTCAAAAAAGTAATTAAAAATGAGTGTTTTTCAGCCCCAACTCTACTTAGTCTTAGAACCAAATATTAATAAGTATAATTAATAATTTAAGACATTCAAGGAAAAGAGTATAAGATAGTAAAGAGAGGGAAGTGGGGATTGGAAAATATTTGAGATATGCTCAAAGGATTATCAACCATTTAAAATCTGTTTTGGTTTAATACATAATTTTTTATATTTTAAAAGGTTTTTTTTAGTTTTAAAAATACTTATTATTTTTTTTAACATTTTTAAAAAAATTGAGTTCCAAATTCTCTCCCTCCCTCCCAACCCTGTTCCACCCACTGAGAAGGGAAGCAATATGATATCAATTATACATGTGAAATCATACAAAACACATTAACATATTAGCCACATAGTACAAAAAAAGGCAAGAAAAATAAAGAGAGAAAACGAGGTGGATAGCATTTTTCATCACCTTAGGAATTTTCATGGATCATTGTATTGACAGAGTAGCTAAATTTTTCACAGTTGATCATCATTACAATATTGCTGTTACTATGTACAATGATCTCCCAGTTCTGCTCACTTCATTTTGCATCAGTTCATATAGGTCTTTCCAAGTTTTTCTGAAATCATCTCCCTTGTCATTTCTTACAGCACAATAGTATTCCATCACATTCATATACCACAACTTGCCATTCTTCAACTGATGGTCAACCCCTCAATTTCCAACTCTTTGCCACCACAAAAAGAGCTGTTATAAATATTTTTGTACATATAGGTCCTTTTCCTTTTTCTTTGAACTCTCTGGGGTATAGACCTACTAGTGGTATTGCTGGGTCAAAGGTTATGAAGTCTTACAGCCCTTTTGGCATAGTTCAAAAGCGTTCTCTAGAATGGTTGGACCAGTTCACAACTCTACCAACAGTTCATTAATGTACCTGTTTTCTCTCATCCCTTCCAGCTTTTGTCATTTCTGATAGGGGTAAGATGAGACTCAGAGTTGTTTTAGTTTGCATTTCTCCAATTAATAATGATTTAGAGTATTTTTTCATATATATATATATATATATTCATATATAGATAGCTTGGATTTCTGCTTCTGAAAACTGCCTGTTCATATACCTTAATAAATTAAGGAATGGCTCTTATTATTATTTTTTAATAAATTTGACTCAGTTCCCTATATGTTTGAGAAATGAGGCCTTTATCAGAGAAACTTATTGTAAAAATGTTTTGATACTACTTGTCTGTGGGACCTTTTATTAAAATATAGTTTTCCTTTTTATCTCTTTTAATTAGGTCTATTTTTGCTTTTGCTTTGTCTGAGATCGTGACTGCTACCCCTCCTTACCTTTTTTACTTCAGCAGAAACATAATAAATTCTGTTCCATCTTCTTATTTTAATTGTGTATTTGTGTGTGTCTTTCTGTTTCAAGTGTGTCTCTTGTAAACAACATATTGCTGGATTCTGGTTTCTACTCTTTTGCTATGCACTTATGTTTTATGGGTGAGCTTATCCCATTCACATTCATAGTTATGATTACTGTGTATTTCCTTCTTTCTATCCCATTTTCTTCTGTTTACCTTTCTTTTATCCTGTCCCTCCTCAAAAGTCTGTTTTGCATCTATAAGAATATGAGTCGTTCCCCAATTGATAAATGGGCAAAGGATATAGACAGGCAGTTTTCCAATGAATAAATCAAAACAATTTATAGTCATATGAAAAAATGCTCGAAATCATTATTGATTAGACAAATGCAAATTAAAATAACCTTGAGATATCACTTTACACTTATTTGGCTGGCTAAAATGACTGAAGGGGGAGCAGCTAGGTGGCACAGTGGACAGAGCGCCGGCCCTGAAGTCAGGAGGACCCGAGTTCAAATCCAGCCTCAGACCAAACACTTCACACTTACTAGCTGTGTAACCCCAATTGCCTAAAAAAAAAAATGATTGAAGGGGAAAGTAACAAATGTTGGAGGGGATGTGGAAAAATCGGAACACTAATCCATTGTTGGTGGAATTGTGAACTGTTCCAGCTGTTTTGGAGAACAATCTGGAATTATGCCCAAAGTTACTAAACTGCCTATACCCTTTGACCACAACTCTATTTCCAAAGATGATTAGGGAAAAAGGAAAAAATTAAAAGCTCTCTTTGTAATGGCAAAGAACTGGAAATTGCAGGGATGTCTGTCAATTGGGGAATGGCTGAATAAGTTGTGGTATATGATGAAATACTACTGTACTATAAGAAATGATGACCTCAATGATCTCAGAAAAACACTGATACACTTGCACAAAATAATGAAGAGCAAAATGAGCAGAACCAAAAGAACATTGTATACAGTAACAGTAACACTGTTTTAAGAACTTTGAGTGAATAAGTCATTTTGACTATTATAAATACCCACATTAACTATGAAGGACATATGAAGGAAGACACTACCTGCAACCAGAGAAAGAACTGATAAATAGAAGTATGTATAGAATGATTTTATACACACACACACACACACACACACACACACACACACACACACACACACATTTGTGTCTGATAGTAGCCCTCTCTAGGATGGGGGGAGGGGAAAAAGAAATCCACATAACTTTATTATATATTTAAAAGAATAGTAAATTGTATATAATAGATTTGCAGTTTCATGTGCAATCATCTTTTTTTTTTAAATTATACTGTTATGGAAATGATTGTTTTATTCCCTAAATTAAAAAGTTTTTAAAAAGGTCTATTTTGCTTCTGACCACTGCCTTCCTTAATCTGCTCTTTCTTTTACCTCCTCCTCCCACTTTCTCTTATCCCCTACCCCTCCAATTTATCTGTTGGGTAAGATAGGCTTCTATACCCTACTGTGTGTGTGTGTATTCTTCCCTCTTTGAACCAATTCTGATGAGAGGTTCAATCACTGCCTGCCACACCACATTTTCCCCTCTTCTGTAAAAATGCTTCCTTGTGCTCCCCTTTTATGTGAGATAAATTCCCTCATTCTACCTCTCCCTTCCCCCTTCTCCCAGTGCATTCCTCTTTCTAACCCTTTCATTTTTTTTTGAGATCATCTTAATATAATCAACTCACACTTGTGCCCTCTATGTAGACTGCTTCTGTCTTAATTGTAATAAAATTCTTAGGAATTACATGTATTATCTTCCTATATAGGAATGTAAACAATTTAACTTTGAATCTCTTATGATTTCTCTTTTATGTTTACCTTTTTATGGTTCTCTTGAGTCTTGGGTTTGAATATCAAATTTTCTATTCAAGTCTGGTCTTTTCAACAGAAATGCTTGAAATTTCTCTTTTTCATTAAATATCTATTTTCCCCTTGAAGGATTATGTTCAGTTTTGTTGGGTATGTTATTCTCAGTTGTAATCTTAGCTCTGCAATATCATACTTCAAGCCCTCAGCTCCTTTCACAAGGAAGTTGCTAACTCTTGTGTGATGCTGACTATGGCTCCATGATATCTGAATGGTTTCTTTCTGGCTACTTGCAGTATTTTCTCCTTGACATGGAAGCTCTGGAATTTGCCTATACATTGCCTGGGAGTTTTTACTCTGAGATCTCTTTCAGGGAGTGATCAGTGGATTCTTTCAATTTCTACTTTACTCTCTGAGTTTAAGATATTGGGGCAGTTTTCCTTTATAATGTCTTGAAATACAATGTCTAGGTTCTTTTTTAATCATGGTTTTTGGGTAGTTCAATAATTCTTAAATTATTCTCCTCAATTTATTTTCTAGGTCAGTTGTTTTTCCAATGAGATATTTCACATTTCTTCTATTTTTTTTCATTCTTTTGACTTTTTTTGTTTCCTGATGTATCATGAAGTCATTAGCTTCCATTTGCCCAATTCTAATTTTTAAAGAATTATTTTCTTCAGCGAGCTTTTGTGCCTTTTTTTGTATTCAATCAATTCTGTGTTCTTTTCTTCAGTGAATTTTTGTATCTAGTTTTCCATTTGGCCTAGTCTGCTTTTTTTATATATATTTTTAATTTTTTAAAAAATTTTTTTAGGCAATTGGGGTTAAGTGATTTGCCCAGGGTCACACAGCTAATAAGTGTCAAGTGTTTGGTCTGAGGCCAGATTTGAACTTAGGTACTCCTGACATCAGGGCTGGTGCTCTCTCCACTGCGCCACCTAGCTGCCCCTATTCTGCTTTTAAGGTATTATTTTCTTCAGGATTTTTTTTTTTTTGCGCCTCTTTTACCAAGCTGTTAATTCTGTTTTCATAATTGTCTTGCATCTCTCATTTCCTTTCCTAATTTTTCCTCTACCATTCTTCTTTCTTTCTTTAACTCTTCCAGGAATTCTTGTTAGGCTTGTGTCCAATTAGCATTATTCTTTGAGGCTTTGGTTGTAGCTGTTTTCACATTGTTGTCCTCTTTGGAGTTTGTGTCTTGGTCTTCTCTGCCATTGAAGTAGCTTTTTATGGTCAAGTTCTTTTTTTGTTGTTGTTTGCTCATTTTTCCAGCTAATTTCTTGACTCTGAACTTTAAGTTAAAGTTGGGCTCTGCTCACCTGGGGGTAGGAACAGATTGTCCTAAGCCTCAGACTGTTTTGTTGTTAACTGCAATCCTAGCCTAGAGGTATTTACTCTTCACAGAGACCAAACCTTGTTCTGGGATTTTTCTTCTGATCTTCTCATTGTGCCAAGAGGACCCTTGTTGTGCCCCCATTCTTATTTTTACCCACAATTTGTTCGCCCTGTGGTGTTGTTTCATTCCTTGGGGGGTGGGGGCGTGAAATCTTGAGAGCTTGGAATTTTCTAACCTACTCCACCATCTTCCCAGCCAAAAACTCATCTTTTAAACACCAATGTTCTTTCAGTGATGCTATATGGCTATAAATGATAAAAAATCAGGATCTCAGAAGGAACAAAACTATGAATAAACTTAAAAGTTGTAGAGAACCAAAAAACCAAAGATGATGGGCACAGATAGGTTACAGCATCTTGCCAGTGATGACTTGTAGGCAAGAAATAACATTAAAAGGATCACCTACGGGATGTATTTTAAGAAAAGGAGGTGGGCTGGTTATGTAGCAAAATCAAGGAAAAAATGAATGGATAGCTTGAGTGCTGCAATAGTATTAAAAGAATGTTTAACGGCATTAAATAGGGCTCCAGCATGTTAGGGGGGGTATAGAAAAGATTTGAAGATATTGATGAAATTGCACAAGGTGCAAGGTATGGATATAATGAGCTGCACTGAATGAGGGATCCCATTATCAAGTAAGACTGTACATCCCTTGAAATATTAAAGGATACTGGCCAGCTACCACAGTCACCTTACAAATAACAACAGATCAAATTTGTGTAGGAATCTACATTTGGTCATAACATTTGGCAGATGTTAATTATTATTATTTACAGTAACCTAAACTGGATAGTTATTCTCAAAGGCTTCATGAAAGAAATGATGGTGAGTAGTAATGTTTTGAAAGAGAAAGATGGCTTTGTGAAGGGAAAGGGGAAAATCTATCATCAGTAGGAATAATAATGAGTGACTAATGTTTCAAGTAAATACCTTTTTCCTTTTCTAAGATAATGTGCTTTCGAGGTATTGGCCAATTACAGTAGTATGCCCAAAGGTGTCAATGAGATCATTTTTAGTAGTACTCTGGCAGTTGCTGGCACCAATACTTCTACCTTCTTTTCTTCATCATTGTCCCACTTCATGGATACTTTTTTCTTCTCCATTCTCACAACCTCGGCTCTTAGGCCCCTCATGCCCCTACACTATGGTACTAGACAGGGACTGAAGTGCCTATGCTTTCAGAATTACTCCTCTAACCTCTTTGTTTCTCTCCAAATCAAAACTCCAATTTTGGCAATCATTAATAAGTTGTTAGATAATCTGATTGAAATAATTAATACTAAAATGAGGTTTTACCTTCCTATGGATATTTGTGTTTTAAACTGAAAATCTTTGAGACAAACTTTTCCATTTAAAATACAAACCTTTCCTTCAATTCGGCAACTTAATAAAGTCTTTATTATGAATTGAACAAAATAATTACAATACACCAAAAAAAAAAAACCCCCAAACCAAGAATTGTATAAGAAATTGAACTTGTTAGAGTTTTTAAAAATATAAATATTACATTTAATAAGAAAATAAGAAAGTTGCTGTTTGCTCTCCTCTGCATTTTTTCCCTTTTGTATACTAAAAAATGTTTTATTGACAAAACTGTTAGTATGTTTCTCTGAAAAACTATAGTACTCCTAAGTTTTAAATTTTAATGAAAATTATTCATATTCATAAAATGAATTAAAATCAGAAATTAATTCACTTAAATAGACTAAGAACCTATGACACCTATTTGCTCAACATAAAATTAATAAGTTGGGTGGCTCAAGGTGGTCATATATAATGGTAAACATACAGATTAAATGAAGGAATACCTCAACAAGCTCAGCAGAACAAGCTATCTTTTTAGCTGAAAAGATTACCGATTTATTTTGGTTATGCAGACATTAAAGAACAATGATGCTATTTTTGACTATTCAAGGTTTTACAATGATTCACAACCAAAGATTTGACCTGGATGAAAGAGGACAAGTATTAAATGTAGCATAAGTGAAAGCAGGAGATGTCTTCATTTTGTCTTGTCCAGGAATTATTAGTTAAGTAGGGTTTATAGGCACATGACTCACTTCTATTTGCTTTTACTACCTGGTCCAGAGAAGAACATGTGTTTTGAGTAGATTATTGTTTTACACAACTTAAGTTTATCATGAGGCAGGTAGGTGGCACAGTGGATAGAGTGCTGGACCTGGAGTAAGGAAGACTCATCTTGCTGAGTTTAAGTGGCGTCAGACACTTATTAGCTGTGTTAAGTAGCATGCTACTTAACCCTATTTACCTCACTTTCCTCATCTGTAAAATGAGCTGGAGAAGGAAATGGCAAACCACTCCAGTATCTTTGCCAAGAAAATACCAAATGGGGTCACGAAGAGTTGGACATGACTGAAAAAAGGCTGAACAACAACAAAATTTTGTCATGGTGTAAGACAGGTTGAAGGAAATGAACAAACCTATAAAAAGTATATATAAGAGAAGAATAAAATGCAACACATCCTTAACATCTTTCTTGAAAACTCTCTAGCTTTATGTTTAGGAAAAAAGTCTTGCATTTTCTTGTCCACAGTTTGGGGGAACTGTTTAGAGAAGAAGGTCAAGATGTAGTACTTTATTTAGAATAAATACTGATATGAGAATTAGTAAGGCACAGATAGGAATAATTAGGAAAGGGAAGAGTATGGGTAAAGCAGTCTAATGAAAATTTAAAAGGGCTAAGGTTGTGGTCTTTTTAAATATATGTGATCTGAGTTCTGTTAAATAAAACTCAAGTTACTTTTATATTTAGGCAATTAAGATTACTGTAAATTTAATTTAGGGAAACTTTTTGTTAAGGATACTTTAAAAATTACAATGATTTTTGTTTTAAATCTCTTGAAAACAGAATTTATATTCAGCAAGGAAAATTCAGAGAAATTACATATAAAACTGTCATTAATGAAAATTTTCCTCAAAAAAATCCAAGTGCTGCTGCAATTATTAGTCACAGATTTTAAATCTATACTTTAAGAACAATTAAAAATTTGCAAGCTTAATTTCAAATTACCATAGCTTAGAACATGTGTTTCTTCTAAATGACTGTTTTTTTTGGAGACTCTTACCTTAAAAACAGAAGTTGTTATGATGTCAAAAGATATCCAAGATTAGAAGTGCTAACAGTCTTGGAACTAGAAAACTGAATCTTGTAGCAAAACTTGGAAACTGATGCTTATAACAATTCCTACTGAATTTGATTAAAGGAAAAATTTCAATAAACATATTTAGTTAGACAAGAACACTTTATACAAAATTGAAATAAATTTGTCGTATTAATTCTTGGAACGGAATTTTAACTATTAGCTTTTCTAACAAAATTTATTGCAAAACCCCACTTGCTACATGCATGGCATTTAAGCATTTCAGTTATCTTTTAAATACACAAATATGTGCTTAAAATCAGCTGCATGTAGGAAAACATTTGTATATATATAAATATATGCATGAGAAAGTGATACGCAAAGAACATTCATAATAGTAGCAAATACTACCCCTTCCACACCTACTTTAAAAAGTCTTTTGTTCTAATTACCTACCAAAAGAAGTGAAAATGTTTGTTTTCTTAAAAAAAAAAGTAGACAAGATCCACAACTTTATCTCAGTTTTATTTAATATTTGATCTCAAGTGAAATGGCAATGGTGCATATTAATATCCTCAATGAATGTAAATAACCTAATTTTTTTTTCGAGTATTTACAAGCTTCCAGATACCAGTCAAATATCGAAGTCGTATCAAAAGTAGATCTTTGCCCATCTGTAGCCAGCTCCAAAATGGGACCAGCTTAGAACCTGTAATTAAAGGAGAATTGAAAATAAATTGGCTTAAATAAGCACTGAAGGGAAAATCAATTTAAAAACCACACTAAAAAGTCAACCAATACTACCTTTGACAATCTTTCTAGCTATTTAAATTGTGACCAGACTTTAAATGTATTCACATTTAAGTCATATAAAATAACTGGAATGCAAAATCTAGAAACACAATGAAACTAGGAAGTTTAATTCAGAACTTTAAAAATGACTATGGAATAGGCAGGGAAAAACAAAGAGTTCATATTTAATAATGATATCTGAATAGATGGTATTACATGATACAGGCAGCACTGGGTTCAGAGCTAGAGAACCTAAGTTTGAATCCTGGTTTTTTCACTTGTTTCTTATTTCTATTTGTGTGACTGGAGCAGTCAGTTCTTTGCGCCCCAGTTTTTTCATTTGTAAAATGAAACTGTATTAGGTGATCTCTAAGCTTCCTTCTAAATCCTATGCTTTATAAGACAATTCACTTGGTTACTGGAGAAGAAATCATTACATATAAAATAGCCAAAACACCATATAAGAGCTCACAAAAAAGATTCTGGCATACGCTAATCCAACCTCAGTAATAATTCATTTATAGTATTTTCCTTACAACATTGCTATGAGGTAGGGATTACTGTTGTCACTTTGTAGAGATGAGGAAACTCCAGCTGGGGGTGGGGTGTCATGGCTAAAAAATGCAGGTACTAGGTCACTCCCATCTCCAAGTCTCCTACTCTTTCCATTATTCCTAACTAACAGGTTAGATTACAGACTGTCGTACCACAAATAATCTAATTGTCTGAAGCTATGTAGCACAGTTTGTCCATTACAAACTATTACCAGTCCCATATTTATAAATGTACAAAAACCAAGTCAATTTCACTATTAGTATACTTTATGGGGTCCCCTGCCACTCCCAGAAACCTTACTTACTGTCTTGAGTCAGAGTGTGTGGAAGTGGTAGGTGTTCACCCACAGTTTTCTTACTCTGTCAATGAGAAGAGTCCCTGATTGTGTGGTTTCCCAGGCTACCAAGAGAGAGCAATAGTTCTTCCATGCACATAAGCAGAAGGAGATATGTTTGCCCATGTGGCCTGAGAGGGGAGTTTATGGGCAATGTCCCTGATCCACAGTCTCCTAATTGGAAGAGGGCAGTGTAACCCCATGATCTAACCTTGTAGCAGAGAAAGGAGATTTTCTTGGATACTGCCAGCCATGCAGATTACCTGGAGAGCAACTCCAAGTTGAAAGGGAATTGCTAATGTGTTAGCTGCTGCCACTGCAGCTTGGCAACGAGGAGCTAAGGCAACAAAATGGGGGAGCACAAGACCTGCACTTGGTCCCCTCTCACTGCCCCACAAGATTTGGACAGCACAGGTAGTAGTGGAAGGGGTTTGACTTTTTAAGAGCCGCAAAATGTTTGCTCATCAGTGGAATCCAAAAGAGGGTCCTATGTGACTGGAAAAGATATTGGAGGACCCTGTCAGAGCACTAGGGATTCATTGGAATGTTGGTACATTGCCCTGATGACAACTCCTAGCTTCGTTCCTTTGGAGGGGAAACTATTTTGAGTGCTTTCTCTGTTTACAAACTTCTTTGAGTCTTCTGTATCTTTTGCATTTTCTGTAGGGTAAAATAAAGGCTGTTCTACACTTGTTCTACTACCTTGAGTGCTTGTATGGAAGTTGGGGACTCTTTTTACTCAAATATATGAAAAGCCAGACATAAGCTATATTTGGAAATTTCCCAGCATAACCTCTGTGTGGAGGCAGCATAAGCCAAAGGGACAAAAGGGTCAGCCCTCTTGAGATCACATTGTCCATGTGAGCTCAGAACGGGTTATATAGGTTACATGGCCATGGGTTACACTTTATATTCATTTTAAATTTACTTTGGATTGGTTTATTTGTAGGTGTTACTTTTCCACAGTGAAATGCAAGTTCCTTGGGGGCAAGAATTGTTTTCTTTTTGTCTCTGTATTCCCGGTGCCTAGCACAGTGTCTGGCTGATAAGAAGGCACTTAATAAACACTCAATGAATTGAACTGAAAATGAAGGCATGAGCAATGAAAACACACCTCTATTTCTCCTTCCTCTCTAACACACAGAGATTAGTTCAAACCCTAAGCAAGCTAAGATATCTGCTCTAGAATAGCTTGGGGAGGCATAGGCTGATTCTAGAACATCAATAATCTGGAGAACTTTGTGAAGACAGAATCAATTTTTGGACCGAGAGACTTTCCAGATACAGAATTAACCCAAATAGCCAGGTAAGATTCCTTTTGGAAAGGACAGGAATGGAATGAGGAGAAAGGTAACATTCATTCAGGCATTCACATTCATCTGGTTTTGTCTGCTGTTTTATAAGCTTTAAAGGAGATACAACTTACAAAGCAAGTTAACATCAGAACTAGTGCCAAGCCAAAGACACTTATAATTACCTACTTGTATATAGTTATACATTAAGCTACTGGAGACCCAGCCTGGCACTCTATCTGGTAAAGAGCATACAATTATAAACAAAATCACTATAGCCCAGAATATTTATGGACTGAGAGGCAGTATGGTACAGTAGGACAAGAGGGTTGCCCTCAGAATCAGAACTACTTGGGTTAAAATCCTTTTTCTGACACATCCTGGCTAAAGGGCCATGGGAAAAATCACTTAACTTCTCGCTGTCCAGGCAATTTTCTAATCCTATAAATGAAGAACAGTTTTAGATCTGCATTGATAGAGCCAGTTTCCTCACTCAGGTGCTCTCTATATTAATGAAATCATAGGGGAAACACACAAAAGACATAATTTTTTTTCAGATATAGGATATATATACATGAGATAAAAAGAAGTGGTTTTGAATAGATTTTGAAAGTATATGCAGGGAGCAGGACTGCAGATTTATCCACTTTTCAATCCCCTAAAAGTATTGGGTACATAAAAGATGCTTATTAAATATCTCCAGAATGAGTCAAACAAACACAATGTTAACAAAAAACACATCTATCCTTAAAGATTCTAAGCTATTCTGCCAACTTTTGACAAGTATGGTACCTTTTCTGATACCTATTTAAGTGAGCTATGCTTAGTGAATCTCTTGGCTAAGAAAAGGTACCTCTCCCATTACATAAGGGAAAGGAGTAGAAACTGGCAGAAAAGGTATAAAATAGCTTTTCCATGGAGTTGGTTCATTGACATAGAAAATTGCCTAGGTCCTGACAGCAATAGGGAAAGGAAGGGATCTTAAAATTTTGTTTTGACTTGGGCTGATTTTAGATCAATTGTCATATGAACAATTCACACTTACCTTCAATTTCAGTCCAGTTGACAGCAACTTCTGCTATTGGAATTTTAAAAAACTGTGCGATATAAAGAAGTTCTACATCAAATGCCCTGAAATAGATATTTTTTTTAAAAGCAAATTGGGTTGTAATTAGATCTCTTATGTGACATAATTAAAATTAGCTTGTTCAACAGTTGTGCAGTTTACATAGTTGCTCTGAGGGTCAGACCCCATAAATGATGAAATTAATAAAAAGCTAAATAATAAAAAGCTAAATTATGAAAGAGACAAAATGACTTAAGGATCTGACAGTGACCCAGTTAAAGGAGAAATCGAGAGTCCTGATTAGAAATCAGAACATTTAGACACTTTCATAGAGAAGGTCTTAAACCCAGCCCTGTTATTTTAAAGAATGTTTTAATCTAAAGCATCTGAGACAGATCCTTGTCAATCTTAACTTTAAGATGTTCAGGTAGAACTGAGAGCCTGTTTCATGCTTAATCAACAACCTAATATTGAGATGATGACATCATTCTCAAAGAAGCCCCCAAACAGAAGGCTCACAGCCTGCGGATGCTTAGGTAATTTTGCTGCCACTAACTCAGAGAATCAAGGTTTCTCTTCCAAAGGTAATGACCCTGGGTCCCCTCTCTGATGGCATCTTCTCCCCTACTGTGGCAGCAAGGTGGTACAATGGATAGAGCATTGGCCCTGGAGTTAAGAAGACTTGGATTCAAATTTAGCTTCAGGCTTCTTCTACCTGTTGTGAACCTGGGCAAGTCACTTAATCTCTGTCTTAACTCCCTCAACTATAAAATGGGGGTGATAATAGCACCCAACTCATAGGGTTGTAGTGAAGACCAAATGAGATATTATTCATAAAGCACCTAGCACAGTGGCTAGTACAGAGTAGGCACTTAATAAATGCTAATTCCCTTACACTTCCTGCTATTGTATAGCATACTTATAGATATTTAGGGTGCAAATGTGAGTAGGTCTTTGGTACAGGTAGGTAATCTCAAGTGCAGTCTTATTGAGAGAAGTTAACACATCAATGAAGCTTTGAACAGTTCTAGTTCCATTTCCTAGTTTGCCTTTATTTCCCCAACTACGGTGAAACTTTCTTGTACTTTTTCTGATCATTGAGGAAGAAACACAGTCCACCCTTACACTGAAACTGAGACATTAATGAGCACTGACACGCATGCTGCTTTCTTGCATCTTGCCACTGAATTTCTCCTGTTCACTTATGAAGTACACTTATAAGTGCACAGTCCATGGTAAAAATGAATGAGAAAGAATTATCTACTGTCCCTTAATCCTTCCACACACTTAAAAAATTTAAGTTCTCTATAAGAAACAGGTTTCTTCCCATCTCTACTCTCTTACATTTCCATGGGTAGTATAAGCTTCTGCCTACACTTCTAAGTCTTATTACATATTAAAAAAGAATAAAGTGATGCTTTATTACTCTGGCCCAGATAGATTCATTTTAGTCTCAATCAACAAAGGATTTGGAAGGAGGTTTCCTTCTCTCCCCTTTAAGGGTCTTGCCTCTCCCTATCCTGTTCAAATTCTAATTATGTAACTAGCCCCAAAATGAGATATTTGGATAATTCAGGATAAAAGTTATTTTAAGCTCACTTAATACCTTTTCTTATCCTACTTAAACATCTAGTTAGGAAGGTAGAACCATCTAAAAAGAGGGTGCTTTGTATTTTCCAAAAGGAAATATAAAAACTTCTGTTAAACAGGATTGACAATTTTGAAGGAAGGAAACTCAACATTAAGCCTTATGCTTCACCCTGAACTCTCTCCATTATTCCTTTGTTTTCTATTTCATAAGAGCATACTACAAGACAAGTGTCAGTTGTTGGGCTGAGATAGGTTTTCTGATAGCTGAATTACTTGAACAGGATTTTCAATATTAAATAACTTTCTAAAGAATGCATTGTCCAAGTACCTAGTTAGTCAAATCTATACCTTATCAGATAAGAAAAGTGATTCAATTCAAGAATTATGCAAATGTAAAGGAATAGGTAAGAGGAGAGCTCATTGGCTGGAATCACCTTATGAAAAAACCCAACAATGACTATACATTTTGTTATGTTTTTGTTATTAGAGACAGCATGGCATAGCAGAGAGGGGCCTTGCAGTAGGGATGCTTCAGTTTAAGTCCTTCCTCTGACATACACTGGCTGTGACCAGTGTGGGATTTTGGAAGACCCAAAAAAGATTGTGGAAAAAATAAATCACATCTCCACACATAAGTAACAAACACTTTTTATCAGTAAGGCACATGAAATTACTGTAATAATTAGAATGCCTTACTCCTTTGACAAAAACTGCTGGAAAAACTAGAAAGTAATATGGCAGAAATTAGGCTGGGAGCAATTTCTCACACCATGTATCACAAGAAGCTACAAATGGACACAAGACTAAATATTAAAGATCACTTTTTTTTTTTAAATGGAGGAGAATGGAAAAAGGTACCTTTCACTAACTATGGTTAGGGGAAGAATTCCCAAGTTAATTAAGAATAGAGATGACCACAGAAGATAAAATGGACAATCTTCATTATATAAAATCAAAAAGATTTTGCAAAAACAAATGTAACTAAATTTACAATAAAAGCAGTTAATTGGGATAAGTATAAAAAATATTTTTGATAAAGGTCTGATAGTCAACAGAGGGAAATGATACAAATATCTAAGAATAGGAGCCATTCCTACAGAATATAAATGATAAAAGTATATGAATAGGCAGTTTTCAAAAGAAGAAATGCAACCTTGTAAAAGAACCTTATGAAAAAACATCCAGAATCATAAATAATAAGGTAAATGAAAATTAAAACAACACTAAGGTTTTACCTCATATCAGATGACAAAACGCAAAAATCACAAATATCGTAAGGGCTTTAGGCGAACCAGAATACTAATGGAATGGTTGGGAGAGTTATAAATTGGTGTAACAATTCTGGAAAAAAATTTAGAACTATACCCAATCTTTAAACCCTTTGACCCATTACTGGGAAAATAACTCAGAGAGGTCAATAAAGGGAAAGGGCGCATATATAAAAATACTTATAGCAGTACTTTATGTGGTAGTAAGGAACTTGAAACAAAGCAGATAGTTATCAAAAGGGAACTACAGGAACAAACTGTGTTATATGAATGTAACAGAATATCACTATGCCATAAGAAATGACAAATATGAGGAATTCATAGAAACTTGGGAAGACCTGTATCAACTAATGCAGAGTAAAATAAACAGAACAAGGCCACAACAATGTAGAATAAAACAACTGTAAAAGACTTCAGAACATTGATGAAGCATACCTCCTGCCTCTTGGAAGGGATGAAGGACTACAGGTGTGAAATGAGATAGTTTTAGAAACGGCCAAGGTATGTTTTGCTTGGCTATACTTAATAAATACAAGGATTTCCAAGTGGGAAGGATAGAAGTAGAGTTAGTGGAAAGTGAAAGAAATATTTAAAAACAGAAAAATAAAGAAAAGAAAAGAACACTGATAAAACAAAAAAGTTCAGATGAGAATACAAATAGGGCAGTTTTGTTACTACTTTGTAAAATACATATTTTAAAAAGAAACAAATTACATAACAGATGTTCCCAGTTTAATAAACAATACTTTTTGTTCTTGGTATGTTGGAATGTTTGCATTTGTTGATAATTATTAAATTAATAAAGAGAAAGCAAACATATGGTAAGTATTTATGTAAAATACCAAGTATTTGGGGGAGGGGAGCAGTAATCACATAGTTATAATGAGTAAGAGTGTAGTTAGATAGTTACAACAAGGGCAATGGTTAAATGTCTGAAATCTGCTTTTTAAAGGTTGAGATAGTTCCCATGTTTGAATGTGCTGCTAGTATAGCTGCTCCCAGCATTGTCCTGGGAGGAAATATATACTTACTGAGGTTAAAGAAACTGTCAGAACAGAATATACTTTCAAATACTCCATTTTCAGAACCACTCACAAATGTGGCAACATAAAACTTTAACATTAGTTAGAAGGCATTTGGCAGCCATATGTTTCTGAGGAATTTTATTTCTGCCATTAACCATATTTCACTCATTACAATTCTGGAAGCATTAAGAAGCCTGCAGTGTCTCTATTAATCATCCAACAAGCATTTATTAGTGCCTACTATGTACTTTCTCACTGTGGTAGTCAATGGGGATACAAAAACAAAAAAAGAAACAATACAAAGAGTATAAAGGGAAACAGCACGTACACATAAAAGTTTAAGTAGAATAAATATAAAGAGAATAAATACAAATAAATCCAAGATTGTTTTGAAAGAAGTGCAGCAAATAAAATCAATAAAGGTAAAGTGAGGTACATGGCTCTGAGCAAAATCAGTTTATTAACAGTAACACATATAACTGTTAACAAAATGGGCCAGACTGGCAACCTCAGTAAAGCCAGTGACTCAAATGAGGAGGGGACCCTCTTTATTGACACATAAAAAAGGAGGGGTCTGAGGAGGTATGGAGAAAAAGTGACAGATTGTAGGTTTGAGGCAGGAACATTACAATTGGCAATACTAAGAAAGGTAGGCTGGCATTCACAAGAGGCTAATCACTGCCCCCTCTCTGACAAATGAGAAATGTTAATTTTTTTCTGAGACTCATCTGTATCCTGTAATCTTTGCTAGGGGATTAAAACTACCAGACTTTCTGTCTCTTTAGAAGAGATTAAAAACTCCCCTAATTGCATAAGGACAAGCAAGGACAGAGGACATATCTCGTAGGGATGTTACTAACTTGCAGAGCTTAAAGATAACATTGTCTTGGAAGTATCCCAGGGGCTACCTGTGAGAGATAACTCTTCTACAGCTTTTCTAGACTTGTTTTTTACCAGTCTACAGCTTCATCCTACCCCATTTCCCAATTAGACAATTCACACTGCTTTGAGTAGTCTAAGAGTTAAAATGGCTAAAAAAGTGATCCCTCCTAATGTTCAAAACATTTATGTTGAAGAATCAAGTCGAGGTTTATTCATTGTTATAATAAAGGTTCCCTGGGATGGGGTAGGAATACACTGGGAAATGAAGATAATGTAAAAACGAAAGAGATCAAGAAAATTTTATTTCAAAAAAGATTCAGGACAAGATAATACTAGGAAAGAAAGAACACAAGAATTCTGAGGTTCTGGAAATGTAATTACAGTGAAATAAAATATATCCTTTGTTCTATGATTCAAAAGGAAGAACTAGTAAGTTTTCAAATAACAACCCTGGAGCAAAAAAATGCTTTGATTAAAGGCTTATTAACACAACATTCTATGTGTGCACATTGGTGACTCTCCATTTAGCTTGAGATGAAATGCTGAAGAATGCTACCAAGGAATGGGATAAGACAGACTTTTGAAGAGAAGGCCACCAACTATACAACTTTTGATTTTTACTGATCCCAAAGATACTGATTAAAACATGGGACAAAAAGCACACACATACCCACCAACGTAGGCCATAAAGGAAAGAAAACAAAACCGTTCCATGAATGGTTTTCTTTTTTTTCTTTTTTCCTACTGTTTACAAAAACTGAATTTGAAAGGAAAAAAACTAAAGGCATTTTCATCATATTTTGTTTATCGAATATAACTAGTTTTACACTTCAAGGAAAAATCTGAACCTCAACAATGAAAACACTATTCCCTATTCCTAAAGCCTCGCTTTTAAACTACAAAGAACAAGTCCCTTGGCCCATCTGGATATAACAGTTGAATGAATAACTTCAGGTCCAGGGGGAGGAACTTCCTTTCAAGTGTGGCTTCTTATAATTATGTTCACTGGTTTCATATTTCATAGTGATTATTCATATCAGTGATTCTTCTGTTCTACATAGTAACAACATATGCATGCTCAAAGAAAAATAGGTCATTTTTTAAACAAAGAATTTAAATAGCTTTGGATTCTAATGATCATTTTAATTCTTAACAAAGATTTCTCCAAAGCAACTTCATTTTTTCTGGTGTGGCATCTGTTTCTCTGGAAACAGATGCTGAAAACTGGGGAAGACTACTAAGTAATTAGAATCTGGGCAAGTTTCAGTGATTGAGGCAGAGGATTGGTTACATTATATAAAGAGAAGTAACTAACTAAATGTTAACAACTCAAAAGGTTCTCACTTTTAAAAAGGATAATTACCATTTTTTAACCTGATGTTAAGGAAAGCATAAAAGTGAAGATTCTTTCAATCAAAAGCAAATATTTTTAGTAGCTAAAGTTTGGAACTGGGAATAACTATTCTCTTTAATAGTCAATAATATAATAAAACATAATAAACAAAAAAAACCCAAAACATGATAACTGTTTCATATTAAAATTAACAGATATGAATATTACTCATAATATATTTGAGGTATACTTCCATGCTCAATAAAATCAATTTTAGTTCAGTAAGTTACATTCCTTAAAGTGTACATTTTTAAAGGTGAAAATTGATGTTCCTAAACAGACATGGAATAAAAGTATTTATTTGGAAAGAAATAAGGAAAGTGGACATTCTTTGAAGGCCCTATATGAAATTTACTCAGCACAATCTTAGTCTGATAACCAAATGAATTTATGATAAGATCATAGGCTTTAGAGGGAAAGGACCTTACAGATCATTAACTCTATTTTCAGATGAGGAAACTGAAGCAAAAGGTGTTTAATTAACTTGTTCAGAGTCATATAGGTAATGAATGGCAGAGCAAGGATTTGAATACAGATTCCCTGACTCCAAATATACTGGGTTTTGGCATACAGATGCAATTCATTATCTGTATTGTTTTGTTAGATATTTGATAAGGCATGTAGGTGGCACAGTGGATTTAACACTGGATCCGGATCCAGCAAGGCCTGAGTTCAAATCAGTCTTCAGATACTTGCTAGCCTGGGCAAGTTACTCAGTTTCCTAATCTGTAAAGTGCAGATAATAACAGCATCTACTTCTCAGGGTTGTTGTGTAGATAAAACAAGATAATATTTATACAATGCTTTATAAACCTTAAAGTGCTACATAAATGCTATTATTATTATGACTTTTTATCTTTATTTTTCCTTTTAAAAAAAAAGAAAAAGAATGTACTGTTGGGGAGGGGCATTCTACCATGATAATTATCTTTTTTCATACTGTTCATAATTAAGATTACTTTTCAGTAGATAAATGTAGGCTTATATAAATCTGTATACTGGAATTTTATTATCTTTGAAAATAACCTTTCATGCTTTAAACTAGTATCTAATAAATATAATAGAAATGCAATGACTCAAACTAGGTTACATATACACAAATTTTTTAAAAGCCAGTACATTCAGTTGTAAGGAAAAGATTGTAACGTTAGATACTGCCAAGTCAGAGAACTTACCATCGCTCAATGTGCAAATTTGCAAAAGTCAGCAAGGCTGCTTCTCGAGTTAACAATTTGAAACCACATTGTGTGTCTCTGATTTCTTTGACACAGAGGAACCACACCAGAAAGTGGAATCCATGCATGAGAAGAGTTCGGAAATAGGAACGCTGAAAACAAAGTACAGACACAATTTAGATGACATTTCCATTTATTTGTCAAGGGTACTCTAAAGTGGTGGAAAGTATCTGACTTCACATAACTATGTTTTAATTTTGAATTGACTGTGTACACCTAACATATAAACAAAGTTCCATTAGCTTCACCAACAAAACATATCAAAAAGACAGTTTTTAAAATTTAATAAAAACAAGTGAGAATGCCTGGAAGCTAAGCCACTGAGCAGGGGCACTAAATAACGAGTTCCTGAGTTATTAATGGTTGAGCAGGAGAAGAAATACTATAGTACTTCCTGAGAGCACAAGGCTCCAGGCAGTCTACCATGAAAAACGGGCTTTATGTTGCTACAAGCAAGGAGGAGATCATCACATGTACTTATGATTCCTCTTTGCCTCACAAACTTTTATCAGTCTAAGAGAAAGCTGATAGTTATCATGGTAGAATGCAATAATGACAGACTAAAATGCAGCCTCCTGCAAAGAGCAGTGGACTAGGAGTGAAGATACCTGGGTTTGAATCCCAATTACAACACCAAATCATTTAACTGGAGCTTTGGTTTCCTTATGTGTAAAATGGGGATAAAATTTGTACTAGCTACTGCATAGAGGTCACAGGATCATAGATTTTAAGATGGAGGGGACCTTTGAAAGATAAGGGAACAAACTTTCAGAGATGAGTGACTTGCTCAAAGTCACAAAGTAAGGAGGGACTAAGCCAGGATTTGAATGGAAGTCCTCTGAGCCCCAAGCCAGTACTCTTTCCATTGCTCCAAATGGCATCCAATAGAGTCTTTTCAGTGTGGTCTAAGTGCCAATTCTGTTTCTTTACATCGCAGGTCTAAGCAGGCTTTTAACATTTGTCTAAGTTAGTTCCAAGAGAGTTTCTAGGTGATCTTTAAAAAGGATGCACATGTCAAACAAATACATCCTCACTGTGTAAGACAGGTAAAAATAAATAGCACAAATAGTCCAGTTGTATAGTTTCGCGATGGAGTGGCCAAAACTTTTTCTACCAATAGCTCACATTGACATGTAAAGCACTTTGCACATGTTAAAATGGTATGATATGTCATCTCATCTGATTATCTTAACAGCCTTGTGAATCAGATGCTACGAGTATCTCCATCTCACAGATGAGTTAATGACTTGCTCAGGGTCACACAGAGCTAATAAATATATGAAGCAGAAATCAAACTCTGATCTTCCTGACTCCAATTCCACCTTTTCATCCACCAGCCAGGGCTTCTTAGGTCACTTGGGACCCCTTCAGTACTTCTCGGGTCGAGACCCATAGTTTAGGAAGTGCTGCAATATGCCACCTCGATGCCTCAATGGTAAGACTATTTGTAGAAAAAAAACTGGCCTTTCAAGGAAGTCTTCTCTCGGTTCCGGGAATTTTCTCTGGTTGTCCCCCACGCTTGGAATGCTTTCCCTCCTCAACTCTGCCTACTGGCTTCCCTGGATTCTTTCAAGTCCCAGCTAAAATCCTTCCTTCTAGAGGAAGCCTTTCCCAACCCCTCTAAATTCTGGTGCCTTCCTTCTCTTAATTACTTCTTGCTTAATCTGTATATAGCTTATTTGTACATATCTGTTTGCTGGCTGTCTTCTCCATTAGATTGTGGCCATTAGATTCTCCATTAGATTGCTTCTATTTGTATCTTCAGTGTTTAGCATAGTGTCCAGCATATAGTAGATGCTTAATAAATGTTTATTGACTGACTAGGAAAAAAGTGCCACAGGGTAAATAAATTGATTTGATTCTTTCTCTGCTGCTTACAAACACGTTCAAGTCTATCCCATACTTAATAAACCTTCACTTGACAAGTGCACCAAAGCACTGCTGGTGGAGATGTAAATTGATCCAGCTACTCTGGAAAGCAAGTTGGAAAGATACTTCAAAAATTTGCTAACATAATCCTTTGATCTAGCAATCCCACCATTGCTAGGCATATATATCAAGAGATCAAAGAAAGAGAGACAAGACCTACATGTCAAAAATATTTATAGCACTTCTTTTTGTCAGAGCAAAGAACTGGAAACAAAGTGAGTGCCCATAGGTTGGGGGAATAAAGGCTGAACAAATTGTGGTATATGAATGTAATGTACATTATTGTTTTGTAAGAAACAACAAATGGCAAGGATTCAGGGGAACTTGAAAGGATTTACATGAATCAATACAGAGTGAAGAGCACTGAACCAGAACAATTTATACAATGACTACAATAGTGTAAAAGAAAACAACCATGTAGATTGAACAACTATGATCAATGAAATGACCAATCAGGTCTCCAGAAGACTAATCATGAAGCATTAGTCCCATCTTTTGACAGAGGTTTAGAATGAGACAAATACTATCATATATAGCCATTGCATGGATCTGTTTTACTCAAATACTCTTTTTTCTACAATGGTGGGGTTTTGTAGGGGTTAGGGGGACCAGGCAGACAGGAGAGAATTAGAGAGAATATTGGTAGCAATAATGATACAAAAAAGAAAGAAAAAGTTAATGAAACATTAAAAGTACATATAAGGGAACAGATCAAAGTCCAGAAGAGGATATAGACAAGTAGGGCAGTATTCAAACTACTGTGTTAAATTTACTATAGAAAAATCAATAAGCACTTGCTAAGTACTTACTATGTATGTGCCAAGCACTGTGCTAAGAGCTGATGATATAAAGAGAGTAACAGAAATTCATGGTGTCATATACAATCACCTTTTTTTTTGCTTTTCCATCTACCCAAACCTGAGTAACTGGGAGGATGATAGTGCCTTTGACAGTAATAGGGAAGTTAAGAAGGAGAGGAAAGGGAATTATTGTTTTTGACTTGTTTTAGTTTTGTTTTGGCCAGGTTGACTTTTAGATGCCTATGGAATATATCCAGTTTAAAATGACCAACAGGCAATCAATGATATGGAACTGGAGCTCAAAGAAGGTCCAGGGTTCTACGGTTATAGAACCATGGGTTCTTATAGGGTTAGTTATAAAGATCTGGGAATCATCTATAGAGAGATGACAATTGAATCTATGGGAGCTAATAAGATCACTATATACTTTAAACTATACATCACAGAAATTTAGTCATATACCATCATCTTTTTTTCTGTTCTTCTGTATACATGGACACATTCATGTTTGTTAATTTTTATCACATTTCTAATAATAAAGAAAAAAATCTCACTTCACTTGCCATAGTCTCAAGTTATCTTCTTTTATCTCTCCCTCTATGCTTGCTGCCTTCACTTCTTCCTGAATCACTTACTTTGTCAGTCTTTGAAATCTAGTTTCTGATATCATCTCTGAAGCAGAACTGCTTTCTCTATAGGTCTCTAACTTATAAATAATCTTAATGAACTTTTATTTCTCATTGTTTTCGACCTCTGAGTTTTTGATACCACTGACAATTCTTTCCTCCTAGACACTCTTTCTTTTCTTGCCTCTCAAGACACTGTCTTCCTACTTTTCCAATCATTTCTTCTCAGTTTCCTCTGCTGGATCATCATTCTATCTTCTATCTTCTTGGCATGGTTGTTGGTTAAGAATTCTGGCCTGGGCCCTTTTCTCTGTCTCTACTTTCTCAGATATTATATTAGTTCCCATGGGTTTAAGAATCATTTTTTTATACAGATGATTCCCCAAATCTATATAACCAGCCCTAACCACTCTCCTAAATTACAGCCAGGCATTATCAGCTGCCTGCTAGATATCTTCTCCTGTATGTCCTGTAGGCAGGCCAATGAAACATACTTAAAACAGACTCCAATATGTTCCCCTCTAAAGCCAATCTTCCCTCTGAACTTCTGTTGAGAACACCGCCATCCTCCCAGTCAGCTATATTCACAACTTCTGAATCATCCTTTATTCTTCTCTGTCTCACATTACTCCTCCATCCTCACATGATTATCTAATCCACTGCCAAGTCTTGATCCTTCAGCCTCCACAACATCTCTCACAATTGTCCTCTTCTTCCCTTTCAGACGGCCACTACCATGATATAGGCCTGAATGACCTCTTGCCTGTACTACTGTAGTAACTTCCTAACTGCTTGCTCTCCCTCATTCCATTCTTTCCTCTGTCCTTTCTGTCTTCTAGAAAGCTGCCAGAATAATCATCCTAGCGTATAGGTCTGACTATGTCACAAACCTCAAAAACTTCATTGCTTAGAGGATATAAAATATACTCTTAGGGGAAGCTAGGTGGCGCAGTGGAGAGAGCACCACCCCTGGACTCAGGAGGACCTGAGTTCAAATTTGGTCTCAGACACATGATACTCACTAGCTGTGTGACCCTGGGCAAGTCATTTAACCCTAACTGCCTTGCAAAATAAAACAAAATACACTTTCTAGCATTTAAGGCCCTCTGAAACCAGGTATTAACTATCATCACTATAAACATATATGCATATATGTAAAACTATATATATGAAACTCCAAATTCTACATTCTAGCTAAATTGAACTAAAAGCTCTTTTCCAAAAGTGACAGTTTCTTAGAAATGATACTTCATGCTTTCTACTCAGTCCTCATTTCTCTATCTTAGAAAGTTTGTCTTCCCTGCAAGATTCAGCTCAGATGCCATCTTTTCCATTTAGCTTTCTCTGATTGCCTTAGTTCTTACTGTCACCTTCCACCTCTGTTTCTCTTGTACTATACTTTGTGTAGATATTGTACACTCTAGTACAAAGTAAACTCCTCGAAGTAGGAACTGTTTCATTTGTCATAAATAACGCAATTTATTCAACTTGCAACTTTGGGTAGGAACCATACTACAGAAAGCACAAAGAAAAAGTTGATACTCTGATGAATCCATTATTTTATCAGTGATGGTAGCTCCGTGTTGGACCAGATAACACCCCCACTGTGCCTTTCAATCTTTAATTTTTAAAGACAGTTGGCAGAATCCTTTATATATTAGATGCAACATTAAAATGTATCAGCAAGCATATTCCTTTAGGTAAAAAATGTGTTAGTATACAAAAACTTTGATACTGCACTTCTACTACAGAATGGCAGATTTTGATTCAATGTAACATTTAGCTGTCCCAAAGTGAAAGGGGTTTGCGCCACTTGGGTCTTCAAGGGCTGATGAACACTTGGGATGAGGTGGAGGTGAGGTCTGAGCAGCATGCTGCTATAGGGGAAAAGTGCTAAATTTGGAAAATCCGAGCTGCACTGCTGACTACTTGTGTGACGTGAGCATGTCATCTAACCTTCCTGGACCTCACTTCCTTGTCTTTAAAATGAAGGAGTTGGACTAAATGACCTCTAAGGTCCCTTCTGGATCTGAAGATCTGGGTTCAGGTCCTACTTCTAAGCAAGCTGCTGATATACGTAAGTAGAACTTACTCATTCCAATAAAATCATAGGTCCAGGTTAAAAAAAGTCCCTTTTATCTTCTATGGTTCATTGAATTATAAACTAAAAATCAATAAAATAAACTGTTAGACCCTTTTAATAGTCACTAAAAATGTATAATTTTGTATATCTTGCAATAACAAATATTCAAAAAGGAGCCAAATAGTGGTCAAGAGAGGCAGCTGTAATGAAAACACCTACTTTCAAAAAGCCCAAATCGTCCCCCTTTGTTTTTCTGTTGAAAAAGGATTCTAGATAATAAGGTAAGAGAGACTGTATAGTTTTGAAATCATATTACTGAAAACTTTTAAAGTCAACTAAGTAATTTTCAAAGGTATTTGCAAAAAAGTGGCATATACATATTATAGCATCTGCCTAAAGTTCCTAAAATAATTCTGAAACATTTAAAAAACAGGTAGGGTCAAAATATTTTAGAGAAGTTACTGGTCTAGGATGGGCTATACGATAGTGGCACCTCTTCCTTTAAGGCTCAACTCAAAAGCTACCTACTCTATCATGCCTTCCTCAATACTCTTTGCCAGAAGACCCCCTACACTAGCTCTCTATCTTATTCTTTGTTATCTTCCACTGTGCATAGTACAGTGCCTTGCAAACAGCAGGTGCTTGATAAATATATGGTCTTATATATTACTTGAAAATATTTCATCAGGGTGAACATTCCTTTTACTGATAAATATTAATTCTTTACCAATTTCTAATAACAAAATCTAGGAAGCAATAATAGAAATGAAAATCCCAATCCAAATAACTACAAAATGAAGTATCGAAGATCCTATCTACCAAAGCACACAAAAGACTTTTTACAGACTCAATCACAAAGTACTCCTTAAAGAAATAAAGAACAATTTAAATAGCTGGGGAAATATCAATGCTCATGGTTAGGCTGTGCCAATATAATAAAATGACAATATTACCAAAGTTAATTTACATTGTTAAGGCCATATCAATAAAGTATCAATGGGATACTCTGTAGAACTTGACAAAATAATAACAACATTAACCTGGAAAAACAAAAGATCTAGAACATCAAGGGAAATGATGAAAACATGTAGGGACAAAGGAGGAATTAAACTTCTAGACCTCAAATTATATTATAAAGCAGTAGATATCAAAATCATTTGAAATTAGTTTAAAAAAAACTAGAGGTAGATCAATGAAGCAGACTAGACAAGGGACATTCAGAAACAATGGAATTCAGTAACAGTGCTCTATAAAGCAGAAAACTTTAGTTTTAGTTTTAGTTACTTAGGAAAGAACTCTCTATGATAAATACTGCTAGGAAAACTGCAAAGCAGTCTGGCAGAAATTAGGCTTAGATGATCATGACCTTACATCCTATTTCATAATACATTCTAAATGGATATGTGACCTTAATATTAAAGATCACACTAAAAAAATTTAGAAGGGGAACACATCATATATCTCTCATAGCTGTGGGTAGGAGACACATTCTTAACTAAAAAAAGGATAGAGGCAATTACAAAAGATGAAGTAGATAACTGTGATTAAATAAAACTGAAGAGCTTCTTCATAGACAAAATTAATGCACCTAGGACAAGAAGGGAAGTGGTTGAATGTGAAATTTCAAATTTCTCCAATAAGAGTTTGGTATCTAAGATATCTAAACAATTAAATACACACACATATGTAACAGACATACACATATACAACAGACATACACATATTCCTCAATAGCTAAATGGTCAAAGGATATAAATAAATAGTTCTCAAAATAATTGTAAAGCATTAATCACCACATGAAAGAATGTTCCAAATCATTAATAATAAGTACAAATCAAAATAGCCCCAAGGTTTCACCTTACACCTTGAAAATCATAAAAGATGACAAAATATGGCAACAGTCAATGTTAAAAGGGTTGTGGGAAGAAAGGCACATTGACACACTGTTAGTGGAATTGTGAATTAGTACTGCCATTCTGGAAAACAATTCGGAATTAAGCAAATAAAGTGACTAAAATATACATTCTCTTGGATCCAGAGATTCAGTTACTGGGCTTATAACCCAAGGAAGCCACTGAAAATAAGAAAGTTCCCATGTACAACAAAACATTTACAGCAGCTCTTTTAGTGACATCAAAGAACTAGAAAGAAAGTAGATACCCACTGACTAGAAAACGACCAAACAAATTGTGGTACATGAATGTGATGGAATATTACTGTACTGTAAGAAATGATGAATGTGATAAATACAGAGAAACATGGAAAGATCTACATGAACTGATGTAGAGTGAAGTAAGAGCGAAGAAAACAATATATGTGTGTATACATACATATACATATATATGCACGTATACACACACATGTAACAACAATGTAAAGAACTAAACAAAAACTCAAAAGTGAATGTTGTAAAATTATAAAAAACAAGTATGACTCGAAAGAGTTGTAAGAGGACATTCTGAACCATCACTTTGTGGAGGTAGGAGGTTCACAGGTGCTTCATACTACACATGTTTTCAGACTTTTCAGGGGGCTGATTTTTTTCCTGTTCTTTTTCTTTTCTTTTGTCTTTAAAAAAATACTATTTGTTACATGAGATGGCTCTCTGGAAAGGACAGGGATACTGGAGTAAATTATGATGATTTTGAAAAAGAAAAGATATCAATCAAAATTTATTTTAAAAAAGAATATGCTTTCAAGAGTAGCCATGGCCAAAAAAAAAAAAATTATCTGGTGGCTAACATTCTAGTACTGAGACCATCTCTCCACTCTTAACTAGGATGACAGGTGACTAGGTGACAGTCTGTTGCTGACTTGTACTAGAGGCCTTTCTCCCCTTGGCAGAGCCTGCCAGAACCTGTACCTCACTGGCATAGCTTTCAAGAATCCAAGTTCACCTCCATACTACAATGGGACATCAACATAGGCCTTTATACTTGCTGAATTTGATGAATCAATCAACTATTAAGAAAAAGACAAATGGAAAACATAAATGAAACATACTGTAGCAAATAAAAAGATTAAGCTAAGATGAAAATATTACAGACTTAACAGGAAGCAAACCCTGAGAAAACTATTACTGTAATATGAGACTACAGCTAACACTTCCCCATGAGAATACTGAATATGTTGAATATAAAATACTTAAACTTTCAAGCTTCTCTTGAAGAAATTGTCATACAGTGTAAAATAGTCAGGTTTTTCACAGAGGCAGTATATGAATACAAACAGATATACTGGAGTAATGATGACTATTCTAACTAACAGTAGGAGAGACACAAATTGAGAAGAATGAAAACATGAGAAAACATAGAAGGAGAAGGGCAGCATCAACCCAAAACATGGTCATTAAACTAGGAATCGGTGTTAGGGGACAGTTTGCTCCCAAGAAGTTTACAATTCTATTTAGTGGAAAAGGAAATTTCCATATTCAAATTCTTCATGTTGTTTCATCACTACCTACTTATTCAGAGTCCAATGTATTAAGCATTGTGGGTTTTTTGTTTTTAAAGGAGGCCAAGAAACAAAGTCTCTGCCATTAAGGATACCATTCCCAGAAAGTTATACAACCAGATAGCCAATGGGTCTTATTTGGGAGTTTGGACCCATGCTTTTATTATTGTAGTAAACTCCTATTGAAAAAACTGCCTCAACCAAAACAACTGTTCTACAACCTGTAGTCTTGGAGAGTTGCCTAGAACACTGAGGATAAATGACTCTCTCAGGGTAACATGGACAGCATGTGTCAGAAGTGGGACATGAAGCCAGGTCAGCCTGCTGACTCTGTAACCACTAAGCCAAGCTGTCTCTCTGCCAACCTTTCTTAATCATAAATATCAAAGGCCATTCTTCGGTCTCAAAAGAAGAATCCTCTTGGAAAGCTTCTCCCAAAGGAACAACAGAATGGCACCTTTATTCTTTATCACCATAAAAGGATAAAAAATTACAAGGGCCCGATGTATATACGTTTTTAAGCAATTTAAACTGATTGAAAGGTAAACTTATGGTAGGGAATATTAAGAAGGCATTAATATTTTTCTTATGTAGCTGAATCAAATAAAAATTAAATAGGAGAATATTTATTTTCTTTCACCTCTAGAATCATTATTACTGAATAAACACTAACAGTGTGATGAGGTTAAATTTCTCAGTACAAGTAGAACATATACATCACTGTATTTTTCTTCTGTAACACATTTTAAACTCCGTTCCCTCTAGGTACCCCATAGATTTTCTAGCATATGCTACCTAATTTCCAGAGATTAGTTTCTTCTTGTAGTTTATGGAGCCTTCCTAAGACATCTTATACTGTAAAACAAAAGTCAGATACTAAATGGCAAAGGAATAATAAGAGTTTAGGTTTCATCACTTTTCTAACACAAAGGCAACACTAAGAAAAATAACCACTTAGACTGAGTTAAACTCAAAATACACCATTTAAAAGTGGGTTAACATGACCAGTGTTAGTCTATACACAAACTATTTTAAATTGTTTTCCTTTCGAAGTTTTGTATTTCACTGTATTAGGACTCTTTGTACATTCTAAGAGAAGTTCAATAATATATATATCTGTATCCTATTTTTCCTGTTTCCACCAGTCTTTGAACTTTAGAAAGTCTAACCTCATTTATATTTTCAGAATACTGCACATAAATAAATGCACTAAATTCTTCAAGTTTTCTTTTAAAAAGAAAAAAAAGTGGGTCTTTTTGTCTTAAACTTGAAAGGTTCATTTAATTTCTTGCAACATGAATACATGAAAACAAATAGTGTTCTAGGCCACTCTGTGAAAGCCTTACCTGAGCTATTGATTCTTTCTCCAGATGAGCTCGAGATCCACAAGCAATAGCCATTTGATCCTAGTGGGGAAAAGCAACCAAAAAACAGAATATTTTATGTGCAGCTGTTATACAATCTGTAGTCTTATAGAGTTGCCTACAGTATCACCTCATCACTGAGGAAAAGATTAATTCATTAGCAATGTGAATGTTTCAGCGTGGGGAAGCTGAATTTTTCTTTTATCTTCAGTGTCCGTTTAATAATAACTCATTTAATTTAAAATATCTTTATGTTTAATATTATTTGATAATATTTAATATATTTAGTTCAATGACTTAATATATTTCAACAACTAATTTTTAAAAATATATTTATTGCTTTCATTAAATATTTCCAAATTACATGTAAAATTTTTTAACATTAATTTTTTAAAATTTCAAGCTCCACATTTTTTCCATCCTGCTCCTCCCCCTCCTTGAGAAAGCAAGCAATATGGTATCAATCATACACGTAAAGTCATGTAAAACATTTCCATATTGGCCATGTTACCAAAGAAAACAGACAAAAATAAAACATGGAAAATTAAGTGAAAAAAGGATGCTTCAATCTGCACTCAGATTTAATCAGTTCTCTCTCTGGAGGTCGATAGCATTTTTCATCATGAGTCCTTTGGAATTTTCTTGGATCACTGTCTTGATCAGAGTAGCTTAATCTTTCACAGCTGATCATCCTTACAACATTGCTGTTACTATGTACAATGTTCTGGTTCTGCTCACTTTGCTTTTTATCAGTTCATGTAAGTTCTTCCTAGGTTCTTCTGAAACCATCCTGCTTGATATTTCTTATAACACAATAGTATTCCATCATAATCACAAACCATGTCTTGTTTAGCCATTCCCCAAATGATGGGCATTCTCTAGATTTCCAATTCTTTATCACCACAAAAAGAATTGCTATAAATATTTCTGTATTTTCCCCCTTTTTTTGATCTCTTTAGGATGTAGGCCTAGTAGTTGATTGCTGGGTCAAAGACTATACACAGTTTTATAGCTCTCTGGGTGTGGTTACAAATCGCTCTCTAAAATTTATTCACGTTTATTTAGGACTTTAATGTTTAGGACTTTTTGTATAGTTCAGAATGTTTGTAAATTTAAGGAAGCATTATAATGCTTATCAGATGGGAGAATATTGAGGGCTAGGTAAAAAGGTGGTTTTACGTGTATGTATGCATACATTTATTTACCTAATCTGCATGTCTTCTTTGTATCAAACAGCCAACATTAAGAAGAAAAAGCCAGTATAAAATGGGAATAATACAATACTGGATTCAAAGGACTGATGTGAGAATTTAGTGAAAGAAAATATATAAAGTGTTTTATAAATCATAAAGTGCTAAATAAATAAAAATTAATAATAATGATCATAATAAATACTAGACCAGGAGTCTGAAGACAGGTTTTCTAGTCCTGGCTCTACCACTAACTAGCTAGGTGATCCTGTATAAAAAAAAAGGCTTTACCTCCTTGCACCCCAGCCATCTCACCATAAAACGAAAGGGTTGAACTAGACGAAATTTTAAGACACCTTCTAACATTCTAAGATAAGTTTTTTTTTTTCCCTTGGGGGTATAAGAGTGGGAGGTGAAAGTAAGGCAGAAAGCTATTGAGGGAAAACTTTACAAAAGGGAAAAATTCCATATAATATCATATCATCATATCATATATGACATTATCAAAAGACACTATTAATGATGGCATAAGCCTGCAATCCCTGCTACTGCAGAGGCTGAGGCTGGTGGATCATGTGACCTCTGGAGTTCTGAGAGTTGATCACCAAGGCTCACACTAAGATCAGTAACGACATAATGAGCACCTCCCACCAGGCAGGGGTCCCCTTCCCTATTGTCTAGGGAGGGAGGAGCCAGTCTAAGTTGGAAATGGAGCAGGTCTACACTGTCATGCCAACCAGCAGTGGAACTGGGCCTGTGAGTGGCTGCTATACTTCCAGTCTAAATGAAATGGGGAGACTTAGTCTCAAAACAAAACAAACAAAAAACAAAACAATAACAACAATGCCCTCAAGCAATCAATAATAAATTACGTTTAATTTTATAGCAAAGAAAGGCCACAAAGCTGTATCACTAATAGCAGAAGCTTGCACACACGCTTCTCCCCACCCCCACGTCACTGTTTTTAAACTGTGTGTGTGCGTGTGCATGTGCGTGTGTGTTTTTAGCAAATGAATTTAAGGCAAGGAGTGACAGTCTTTACGGGAGCTAAAAACTTCTACCTAAAATCTTTTCAGACTTGTTTTCAGCTTATCAGTACAACTTACTTCTTTGAGTGCTTTTAACATCTCTGCTTTTTTGTATATCAGAAAAACACACGAGTTTATTAGGCATAGGACCTTATGGAGGAAATGAGTTCATGGTACTGATCTCGATATCAGGACGAATTAATCTAAAGAGCTTATAAATGATAAGCCAACACGTTCTACTTCTTCACAACTGAAGGGTATCCTTGTTCTAAAAATTGTGCCTAAGGAAGAATATCTACGAGGATATGGGGGCCTTTCCACCAAAGGTCTTAAGGAACAATATGGAATTCAGATCTATTCAGGTCAAGTACTTTTGCTAGTCTGTCAAAGATGGGAAATAATACAGAGGTGGCTTAAAAAAAAAAAGGTGGGGGCAGTGGGGCATGTTCTACATGAAAGTACTATACTATTTTTTAAGAAGGAAGTGTCTAATCAGAATCTTATAATGCTCTTCTAAAATATCTCAAGGATGGTGATACAGGAGAACTGAGCCTGAGGGAATTAAGGAAAGAAGGAAATGTATAATATTCCAAAATAAAAAAATTAAAAAAACCAAGAACAAAGTAAGATTTTATCAGAATAAATCATGAGAATAAAAATTAAATTATGCAAAGATAAAACGGAAAACATGTCTTATGCTGAAATGCATTTTTTCTTTGATTGTACACTTATAAACTGATAACTGATTGAACTCCTAAAGTAACCAACCTATTAAGGCGGAGTGCTATTTTTGTTGTTGTTTCAGTCGTTTCCAACTCTTTGTGGCCCTAATTAGGGTCTTCCCACAGACATTATCATAATAACTACTAATATTCATATATCACTTCCATAACCCTAGAAAGTATGTAGTGTAATGATGTCATTGTCATTTTACAGATGAGAAAACTAGAGCTCAGAGGGAGATTACGTGACTTAGCTGTGGCCTTACACACCTGAATCCTTGTCTTGCAGGCATACACTCACTAAGACGACTTAGTTTTTGCTAGAGATGGGATCATTAACAAAAGGAGAAAAGGCTCCTTCAGAAAGCAGCAGGTCTTTTCTCTCTGAAGGTTTACAAGTAAAGAAGAGCTGACCACTAGTTGAGGATATTAGAGGACTGAGGCATTAGACTAGATAACTTCTTGAAGAACCTTTCAATTCTAAAATTCTGTAATCAACCATCTATACACGCATAGTGCTGTCCTAAAACCTATTCAATAAAAATGAGAGAGCTTTAAGCTTACATTTTTGTAAAAATTTTCCTATAAGCATCTGGTTTTAGGATACCATTCGTGACAACTAATAATCGATATATTGTGAAAAATGTGGCTCTTTGTTTTGGGGAATAACAAGCTGCTGTTCTCTGAAAGTAAGTCTTCCACTTAAGCACCAAAATGTTATTTTTTGGCATTTTTCATAAAAAAGTTTCTTCAGCATTCCCTGCTTTCTTTAACACAGTAAACAGAGAATAATGTAACCTTTTCCCGATGACTCAGGGTCATTAGGAACCAGTGAAATGGAAAGGGCTATTTGCTGCTCCTGTACTAGATGGTCCTATACTGCTGTGCCTTTTAAACTGGGGTTTGGTTTTTCTTTCTCCTTTCTTGCGCTCAGCTGTCCTGTTCCTTGTCAGTGTTTGATTCAATTGCATGGTGCTCTCCTACATTTGATGTTTTTAATCTGCTTTTGGTTTAGAAACTAGAGAATCAAGGTTGTTAGAATTAGGATCACAGGGTTATAGAGCTAGAGTTTGAAGGGACCTCAAAAGCCATCTTATTCAACCCTTGATTTTACAAATGTGGAAGCTGAGGCCCAGGGAGACGATATGACTTGCCCAAGATCACACAAGAAATAACCTTCAGAGGCAAGATCTGAACCCAGGTTCTACATTACCTACCACACGGACAGACTCTCAACGGAGGGCTTTAGAAACTCTCCCATGATCAAAAGTAATGAGTTTTAAATTTATGGACTTTGTGATACCTATTGGTTGGGTTTTTTTTTGTTTGTTTTGCTTATTTCCTTGTTCTGGGCTATAATTTCCAACATTATGACAATACAAATGAGCTCTGGATAAAATACTACTTTATTTAGAAAAATGAATGCAAAGCAAGCATACATTCATTAATAGGGCTTGTTACTTACTGACCAGAAATTGAGAATTTGGTAGTAGTTTTAAGGAAAAGCCAGAAAAATGTTAAGAATAAAAAAGGTATGGAATTGAAAGGTAAAGTCCCATTCCATAACTAGGGATTATAAAAAGTTCTGATCAAGCTATTTGCCATTTAGTTTAAAACCTAAAAAACATAAAAAAGGACATTTTTAAGAGAAATAATTACATACAATTTTGGCCTTCAGATCTTGGAAGGTCAATTAGACCCGCAAAAGCGATTAGAACATTCCAATATTAAGATGTGAGTAAGACAGGGAGTAAATTTCTTGCAGTTTCAATGAAAAATGAAACTTAAGAAAGGACACAATGACAGACGTTAATGATAAAAATGCTGTAGAAATTCCTGAGGTAATGCTTGCAAATATGAAAAGGTAAACATGTAATATTTTTAGTCAGCTAGTGCCCTCTAGTGAGGTCACAGAAATGTTCACTCAGCTTAGATATTCTGTCACCCATCTATCACTTCAAAAAGTAAGCTTCCACAACATAGCATCCATATTTTAAATTTGTGCTATATAAATATAGTACAACAAGCACCATGAACAGACAAGGAAGTTTTCACTAGGCTTCTTTGCGGACTCTTAATTACAGAGTTATAACTGCCATTGTTTTATCTTAGTATTCTCCCCCTCCCCCTTGCCTACACTCCCATTCTTTAAAAGTATTGGATGTTACCTATCTATAGCTTCAATGAATCTGCGACTTTACTACTTTGAGTGTACCCTCTGATGACTGGAATCACAATCCACCCATACCTTCTGAACCTTTGTGGTTCTTGTGCAAGTATTCCCATAAATACTCTATGGGAAGTCCACCTAATGTACCGGGGGCCTTCTTTGGACATCATGTGGGTACCAATGATGCAGATGTGCTGTCCGTGTCAGCTCTCGTTACATGATTTATGTCACTTTTATATTTCTTTTAGCAAACAATTTGTTGTTAGTAATATTGCTTCAGTTTACTTATGCTCACCATGTACCTTCCCAATCACCTTTTGGCAGTTTTGATTCCTCAGAGCTCTTGGTGTTTTATGATTGCCAGCTATATATCACAGGGAGAACACTGGTGCTAAGCAGTTTCATTTTTATTGCATGAAGGTTAATTATAGTTTAGAACATCCCAAATGCATTTTAACCCACTTTCTTCATCCTATTCAATCTCTACCCAGTTCAATGTCCATCCGCAATGTCTGTCCAAGACAGCTCTGAGCTGTCCATTGTATTGCATGTAGTATTTGGGACAAAAGGAATTCTTTATCATTTGGTTTTTCCTGCGAGAAAAGTTAGGTAACTTCATTTACTATCACTGTTATGTTGGAAAAATCACTTAAGCTCTCTGGGCCTTAGTTTCCTCATCTATAAAATGGAGATTGGACAAGATAAGAGACTCTAAGATCCCATCAAGATCTAAATATCAGATTTTACGAGCTTATGAAATCCTTTAAATGATTATAGATTTCATTTAGGTGGCACTACAATGTCTGAGGGCTTGAAGCAATTCACAAATAGGGCCATCTGCTAGCCCTCACCATTTATAAGGAATCAGAGAAATTTGCCACTCCTTCACATTTTTTATCTTATATTTATCATACTTATAAATTAATGTGAATTTAAATGAATTCTACTGTGAGAATTCTGAAATAATTAAATATTTTGATATTAATTAAAATTTAATTAATTAAAATAAAATAGATATTTTGAAATAATTAGATATCTGAGGGTACTACAAAACCAGGGCAGGAAAAAAAGGACATAATGGTAATTTAATAATTCCTTATTTTATGTTTTCAAAAAACGGTAAAAGTAATGATAAATTTTTTAAAAACCTCCCTTTGTATGACTTCTTTTTTTATATTATGTCAGTCAATCAAACACAGCCACTGACCATGTTTCACTGGTAGATGAGGAAACGGATTAGGAAGAAGTTCAAGAATTATTTCTAGCATACTCTTCTACCTCAATTTCTTAAATGACCTGGGGTAAGTAATTTCATTTTTCTTTGACTCAGTTACTGCACTTGCAAAAAGGCATAATTTTATTTGTAAGCCCATTTCTTCACAGGAAGAATAATAGAGGGAAAATATCTATACAGTGTTTGGCTGTCATATGGCAAAACCTTCCTTAAAGGTTTTTAATAATGTCAGTGAACAGATGTCTCAGCATTAGTCAAACTCAATCTTGCAAGGGATTCAGAAGAGTAAATGCTAATTTTTGAATATCTGTAGTTAGGTGATGGAGTAGCTAGAGTACTGCTCCTGGAGTCAGAAAAACCTGAATTCAAAGCCCTGCTCAGACACTCAGTAGCTGTCTGATCCTTAGAAAGTCACTTAACATCTGTCTACTTTAATTTCCTCACCTGAGAATTAGGATAATAATAGAACCTACCTCCCAGGGTTGTTATAAGGATAAAATGAGACAATATTTGTAAAGTACTTTACAAACAGTAAAGCAATATAGAAATATTGTCACTATCCTCTTCCTCACCATTATCATTATCTTGGGTGATGGAATGAACAGCTCAATGGCACTGCAGCAGTTGCTTCATTCACTCTTGGGTTTGGAACAGTGGCTACTGCTTCGCATGAAAGCTCCATCTGCACTGTCAGCTAAGTGACTGTGTTTGTGGGAGGCAGAGGAGGAAGCAGGATGGTCCTTCCCACACTCTTGGACCCAGCTGACTCTGACACAGCCTGACTTTCTTGCTGTTCCTCACAAACAATACCCCATCTCCTGCTTCTGAACCTTCTCCTCCACCTCACGTCTGTCTCTTAGAATTCCTCATTTCCTCTAAAAACTCTGTTCAAGCAACACCTCCCACACGAAGCCTTGCTGATTCTCCCTGACCCATACCAAAAATTACCTTTTATTTGTTCATATGTGTAGCTGCTCTGTCAGTAAACATTTATGGAGCTCTCCCATTAGGAATGGAAGCTCCCCGAGGGAAGAGATTATTGCATTTTTGTCTTTGTGTGACTAGGGCCCATGATGGTTCCTGGCACTGAACAGTTGCTTAATAAGTGCTTTTTACTATCATTGAAACTGCGCTTCAAGACCTCTAGTGAGAAGGAGCCTGTTATCTCCTCAAGCAGCCCATTTCCCTTTTGAATAGGTTTAATCATGAGGAAGTTTCTTTTTACATCAAGCATAATCTTGTCTCTTTGCAACTCCCACCCACTGCTTGTAAACATAGGGTGAATAAGTCTAATCCACCTTTCACATCAAAGTCCTTAATATACTTGAAGGCAGCTTGCTCTATGTGTGATCTCTTATGACCTGGAGAAGGACCAAAAGCTTGACAGCTTTTGACCAATAGAAGCAATTCACTGACTGATTATCTCTGGGTATTAGTAAGTGATTAACATCAAGTATTTTTTGACAAGTCTTTTGCTTCTGCCCTTCTGGTCCTGATGACAGGCTCCTATCCCTTCCTTCACAGACTCAAAGGCTGATTTTGTCATGGAAGACAGCACCCTGGCAGCTGGTTTCCCTAATCATAGGTCCAATCCTGGTCCACCTCTAGGTAAGGCCAAGGAAAGGATTGTATGAACCATACAATCAAGTGGAAAGATATTTTCTAAAACACCCTTGGAGAAAACATTATATAGAACTGCTTAAAAATAAACTCAAAGGGTGCTAGACATATTAAACATTTTAAACAAAAGTGAGAGCATAATAAATTTGCATAGTAAGCATTAATATCTTTGTAAAAGACAAAAGGCAATTGGATGGCACAGTGGATAGAGCACTGGGCCCGGAATCAGGAAGATCCAAGTTCAAATTCTGTATCAGATCTTTACTAGCTATGTGACCCTGAGCAAGTCACTTAACCCTGTTTGCCTCAGTTTCCCTATCTATAAAATGAGCTGGAGAAGTAAAAGGAAAACCAGTCCAGAATGTTTGCCATGACCCAAACTGGGTCATGAAGAGTCAGATATGACTGAAATGACTCATCAACAACAACGAGGTAAAAAATTAGGGACTCACCAGACTAATTGGCAGGATAGTTATTTGGACTCTCACTGGAAAATCATCATAAAAAAAGCACAATATTATAACCCTTAAAGATAGTAATATGATTAACAAACCCCAAACATTTCAGGTTTGTGTTGGCCTTTTACCTATACTTCAGTGAATGGATGAGCTCATCAATGTGGTTACTCCTTCTAGTGGTATTGGTCCATCTAGGCCTCTCATCCCATGTGACTTTTCTCCATGTCTCTTACAAATCTTCTATAGAGTACCTACCCCAAAACACTGGACACCTTCCTCGAGGGGTTTTCGTTATTTTCAGGGTACCAGTAGAGTCTTCACATCACCCATGCAGTATCATTTGTCTCATTATATAATTAGCACATGTACTTTTGGGATGATCTATTTCCCAGAAGTAATCTTTGATGCCATTTCTTGCATGCAAACCATCAGTCACATTATACTATAGTTTACTCATGCCTAACATGTATTTCTCTATTGCTGTTTCAGTTATTGGCAATTTGATTGTAGTGTTCCATAAACTGCAGTCAAAAAGTATTATCAAGAGAATAATGATGTTAAAAAATGAGTCTTTTTGTTTTTCATTATGTGGTAAACATATTTCCATGATAAGTAACTAATATTTATGTAGGGGCTTTGTTCACAAATTTTTCTTTTTGATATTTTCTTATTGATATTTTAGTGGTAATCATAAAATATTATACTCACAGGCCAAGGCTGTAGATTTCCAAGTTCCTTTTCTAATTTTTCAAGGTCTGCAAATTTTGTGGCTCCATCAGCATCTGCCATAAGGATCTTTCTCCCTCGAGAAGTGAATACGCCCTGCATTTAGAAATGTCAATAAAAATACTTTTAATAAAAATGACAAAATTACATAAAGTTTTAATTGAATTATTTCATTTGAAATACTTAAGACTAAAATGAGGCTGAAGTAGAGAAAGTTAAAATTCTGTGAGATCAAATAAATCCCATCCATTTTCATAATTATTCCAATCTTTACATACTTTGACTTATTTGCATTACTTTTTGCTACAACCCAGTTTTTGACTGTACAGATGCAAAGGAATGGTGGGAATTTATTACTAATTAGAGAGAAGCAGTGTGCATAGTGGAGACTGCTGGCCTCAGATTCAGAAGACCTGGTTCAAATCTGCCACATATTGACCACGTGACCCTAGCAAGTTCCTTCACCTCTCAATGCCCCAGACAAACCTCGAAGATTATATATAACCTGTAGAGAAGATGCCTCTTTTCATTGAGAGAGAAAGTTCTTCACTCTGATCTCCTAATACTAGTGTGTCAAACTCAAATAGATCCCTACAGGCTGCCTCTTGACTTGGAAAACCACACATTAACATTAACTATATTGTCTTACATTTTTATTTATGCTATTAAACATTTCCCAATTCCATTTTAATCTCCCTTGGGGGCACTGAATTTGACCTCTCTACCTTACACTAATGAAACTGTAGGTCCTGTCCAAAAAAAAATTTTTTTTAAAGTAATGTGGGTTTAAACAACTACTTTGGGGAATAATTTCAAAATTAAATGTCTCTAAGTTCAGTGAGTCTTTCCTCATCCTGGCCCTAACATTACAAATAGTAGCAAATAATAATTTATTATTGTCAAAATGTTTCTAGAGTCTGTATGCCAACAACACTTTTATGTTCCAATCTACTCTCTAACCACCTTTTTAGCTCAAGATTCACTTTATCCAGTAAAGCATGTGGCTTTTAGATCAGCCCATTACTGTATATTCTCAGCACTTTTGTTATTTTCCACATATTGAACATTTGCCATTGTTAAGTAAACCTTCTTAGGTAATTTTCATAGGTCTATATTCTTTATTTACAAGCCTAGATTGTAAAATGCTTGCAAAGTCTACTTAATATAATTCCATGCACATAGTGGGCAATGAATAAATATTATTTAACTGTTTAATGTACTTCAGTCTTTTAAGTTAGGTCACTAATATTTTTGTCAATTATCTGGTTGTTGGAGTTGATAGTACTATCATTTGTAAATATGAATAAAGTTGAATAAGGCTACTGGTACTTTGAAAGAATTCACATAGATTTTGTTGAAGTTAAGGACCTTTCTGAGCCATAGGTATACTCTTTATACATAATATAGTATTTTACAAAACATGATCTATGGAATAAAAAGTAACTTTTATGGTGTGGTGCCTTACTGTGAAATGTCTCAATTAGAATATGAGATTCTTGAGGGCAAGAATCATGTGTCTGCCTTTCTGTCTGGTTTTCATAGTACTCGGCACACATCAAGTGCTTAATAAATCCTTGTGATTGCCTGCCTGCCTACAGAGAGTGGAGGTCTATCTAGGAAATCTCTTACCAAAAGATCTAAAGATGTTACATGGAGCTAAGTCAAGAAATAGCGAACCTCATTAAAACGCAACTAATGTCAATTCATCCAGCTACCACTTTACCAATGTGTTACCAATGACACTCAGTAAATCATGCGAATGTAATTTTAAATGATAGTCCTTTGTATAGCTTACATGTGTATCATATAACTATATATAGCATAGCTCTAAATTCCCGTCATAAAACATTTGGAAACATGAATGAGAAACTGAAACACCACAAACTATATATAGTTGGAATACTGGTATGACATTTAGAAATGTAGACATAAATGAGATAATTTCTATTGCCTAATGACAAATCCATTTCTGGTTGGTGGTGTTATATATCATATTATATTAACAATGTAATATCACAGTGTAGTATCACATTAATTAGAATACGAGTGAAAAGAAATAAAAACAGTGGAGTCACATCTGACATTCAAGCAATGCAAGTCCATTTTTAGTGGATTTCTAGAAAACAGAAGAATGCCAGAAGGTTACGCAGAATTTGGAAATATGAATGGGAATGTGAATACCAATACATGTAATCATCTGAAGGTAAAATGATAAATGGAGCTAGGTCATCTAGATAATCATTTATCTCATAAATGGAAAGGTCAGAGAGGAGATGTAAGTAAATATATCATATGTGTATGTTAGTCAGCAGGGCTACTAAGAATGCTTGTATTTTAAATAAAAGTGTTCATTACCGTCTTGACAGCTCCACCTTTCCCACGATTTTTCACCAGTGTTATTACTCGTACATTGTCATTTCCATATTTTTGGCAATAATTAAGAGCAATCTGTTAAGTACATAAAAGTAATAAAAAATTAATTTGAGTTGCCAAGAAAATATGAATTCTATATTTCTTATTTTGGTTTAAAAACTATAACTATATCCTGTACATGATCACCATTCCCTTCTTCTGGATACTCTCCTCCTGTAGCTTTCATGATACTGCCTTCTTGTTTCAGTTCCTAACTATGGGACTGTCCCTTTCAGCCTTCTTTGCTGGTGCATCATCTAGATCCTTCTCAAGAGTGGTGATTCCTCAAAGGGCTATTCAGATCTTTTCCTACGTTTCCTCCCTTGGTGATCTCATCCTTAAGTTAAAGAAAAAAGTCCTCTCTTGATCCTATTATCCCTTTAAGCTATGGTCCCATACTTCTCTCGTATCTTTCTCAGGCAAACTTCAAGAAGAAGCTGGTCACATTTATTGCCTCCATTTTCTTATTTCTTGCTCACTTTTGCAATTTGACTTCTGACCTTATTGCAACAGAAATGGCTCTCTTAAGGTTTCCAATATTTCTTAATTACAAAATCTCACTGCCTTTTCTTAGAACTCAGCTTTCTGGATCTCTCGACAGCATCTGACAATGTTGACTTCCCCCCCTTCTCCTAATGCAGGGTTCTTAACCCTTTTTTTTTTTTGTGTGTGTGTCATGACCCCACTGGTAAACTGGTGAAATCCACACAACCCTTCTCAGAATGCTTTTAAAGGTATAAAGTAAAATATACAAGATTACAAAGGAAATCAATGATACTGAAACAGTTATTAAAATATTTCCTCCAAAGTTCATGGACTCCAGGTTAAGAACTATTGTCCTAGAGGTTCTCTTCTGCCTGGCATTTCAAGACACTGCTTTTTCCTGGTCCTCCTCCTATCTGCCTGACCCCCCTTCCCTTTTTTGTTTCCTTAGAGGAATCATTATCCATGTACCACACTCCACTTGTGGTTGTGCCACAAAACCGTTCTGGGCTCTCTCCTCTCCTTAATTTTTACTTTCTTAGTGATTTCATCACCATGAGTTCTCTCATGAGTTCAACTGTCTCTTTACAGATGATTCTTAATCTTGTCCCTACATTACAGTATCATCCCTAGATGCTTATTATATTTTTTCTAAAACCTAACCCTCTTCCTACTTTCTGACTTCTTCTGAGGTCACCACCATGCATACAGTAACCCAAGTTTACAGCTGTGGAGTCGCCTTTGACTCTTGCCTCCTCTTCATTTGTTGTATCCAGTAGTCAAGTCTTGTTGATTCTAATTTCACAATGTATCTTCTATCTGTTTACTTTGCTGTGTATTTTGTTTTCTACAACTAGACTATAAGCTTCTTGAGGGCAGGGTGATTTGGTTTTCTGTTTTTGTATCATTAGCACCAAGCACACTGCTTAGTATAGTAGTAGTTGCTTAATAAATGCTCGTTGAATAAATAAATGAATCTGACCCCCAGTCTTCAACTACCATCTTTATTCAAATAACTAGCAAATCTCTAGATCTAGCTCTTATCCTTCATATGACCTATTTCCTGCTACGTATCTCTCCCTGAATGTACTGTTGACCTCTCAAATACATCCAAAATAGATCATCATTTTCTCCCCTAAACTTGTTCTCCCTCCAAGCTTTGAAATTTCTATTGAACATACCACCATTCTCTCAGTCATCCAGGCAGCAACCTGGGAATTATTATTCTTCCCTGTCCTTTATCCTCCACATCCAATTAGTTGACAAATCTTGCCTCTACATTTTGCATAATCCTGTTCTTAATTCATAAGGACACCATCTAGCTCCAGAAGCTGGACACTGACCACTAGCTTGATTCAGTGTAATAGCCTTCACAGCTTATAGTAGAGGGAGGCATGCAAAGAAGGAATAAATTTCATGCACAACAGTTAGCATTCTTCTGTATGCATTACTACTAGTGGGACTGAGGGTAAAAATTTCCCTTATTGGAAACTTTTCTTTGTTCCTTCCCTTATACTTAAGTGGAGAGCAGTAGGCAACTATACAGGCAGCCTTGTTGAGTGAAAATAGCATAGCCAGGTGACACTGTATTTCACAGAGCACTAGGCCTCAAGTTAGGAAGACCTGATTTCAAATCTGGCCTTAGACATTTACTTGGTGACCCTGGGCAAGTCACTTGCCTCAGTTTCATCAACTGTAAAATGGGGATAAAAATAGCATCAACTTTCCAGGGCTGTTGTGAGGATAAAATGAGATGATATTTATAAAGCACTTAGTGCAGTGTCTAGTACATAGTAGCCATATAAATGCTAGATATTATTATTACGTCTAATGTCACATTTTTTTTAGATTAAGCACCACAAAGCTGCTTCTTTACCTGTGAAGTCTGGTCTTTACTTCCATCATCAACCACGATCACTTCATATGTGAATGAAGGATCTTGTTTCTTCAAAAAACAGAAATTGAACATACAATTTAGCATAATTGCCCCTAGAAGAAATCCTGGTAACAGTTTAAAAGTAATTTTATTTAATAAATGTAGAATGATCCCTTCAAATTAAACTAAAAGTATCTTTATAAGAATAATGATATATACATACATACATAATACCAAAATAAAAACAAGAAGGAAGAGGCAGCTAGGCAAAGAGATAGAAGAGTAATTGCTGACTAGCTGTCTCTTTTGTCTGTGCTAGGCAGTGAAGTAATTGAGTATTTGGTCTTCCTCAATGTGTTTAAATTTGCGCAAATAATATATTCCTTCTGAATATAATGTTATGTTTCAAGTCATTAAACATGGATATTCTTAAAGGAATCTTCCAATAGTTGCTTAAGTTATTTTAAAGAAGATGAAAGAAAAAAACTAAAGAATTATTTAAGGGAAAACACTTTCTTCTCAAAATCTAAGGGAGACTACTCGAAGGGAGAATACAAGGATATGAAAAGAGCATTTGGAATTAAATCAATTTACTGACCTAATTTAAGTAATGCTGTTTCCTTAAAATCTGCAAAAGTTAAAAGAGCACAGTGGTACCATATTACTTCAATTAAATAACACATATCAGCTATATTACTTAAATTCAAGTTGGGAGGCAGCATGGTAGCCTGCCGTTGGATGGCACTGCCTTTGAAGTAAAAAAAAAAACCTAGGTTCAAGCTCTGCCTTTGACACATATTGGCTGTGTGACTCTAGACAAGTCACTTAACTCTGAGTCATCTGGGTGACTCTCTAAGGCTTGGTGTTGTAGAGAAAGTGCTGACCTTCATGCACAGAAGGAGTTTCCTCACCCGTGAGTTCCCTATGCCAAGGAATCACAGGTCCAATCCTAAACCCTATAGCTAAATCCAAGTTACAAAATTACTGAACATAAATTAAGGATAACTTTTTTTTTGTACAAGAAGTGTTAAGTGAGAAGATTAAATTCAAAACTTTACCACCACTCAGGAATATACGAGAAATATATTCTTATATGCTAGGTATCTTTACATGTCTCTCAACAGGATTCCAGTCTGTCAGTAGGTGCTAATAAAATAATAACTCATAAGTTTAACTTTTAGCTCAATAATCCACGGTAACACTTCAAGTATATTGTTCATTAGGTAAAACCATTTACCACAATCATATGGACCCTGTTTTTCACTAGGGAAGTGCCAAATTACTGGCTCTGAGCATCTGATTCAGGCAAGAGGAGCAGGAATACAGATTTTAAGCTGGAAGGGACTTCAGGGGCCATCTCGGCCAATCTACTCAGTTTACAGATGTGCAGAATGATGTTAGCTGGAAGAGGAGGTATCAGTAAAGCCACCCTTCTCCCCCTAACAAAAACTCTCCTCTACACATTAAAGCTGGCATGTCTTAACCCAAATGATATTCATATACAAGTAGCCCCATAATAGTTCAGCTTATTAATTAATGGTAGCTAGAAGGTGTAGTACTTGGGAATGAGAAGGACTGGGAGGCAGGAGAGGTTACAAAAAAGGAATTTTGAAGGATATATTTTACAATTTCAGTTAGAGGTATAGAGAATCATCTACATGCTAGTTTTGTCATGGTGCCTAAGGGAGCATTCTACATACAAGAATGGGATCTTGCTTCCTTTCCAGGGACTATTACTTGGGATGAATTTAGCTTCTGACCCAAAAGTCATAAAGAATATCTTTACTCCAATGAGTGTTTTTTTTATTAATTAAAAGACCTTATGTTTTGAATAAGAAAATATTTTACCTGTCTCATATCTAGATATCCCAGAGCTTCATCCATCATCAGAGGCACTGAAAAAAAAAAGCAGTTAGATATTGCTTCCCAAAACTACTTACCAAGTCAGTAAGTCAGCAATAGATTTGTGTATGTCTTTGATACAACTAATACTATCTAGTAAGTGCTACGCTGGAGTCTCACAAATAAATTGGAAGATGAGTTGTCATAATTTAACCTGCTTGAAAAAGGAGGATCTTACAAGAACCCATTAACAAACTTGCTACTAGGGAAAAATCTGCCTTCTGCTAGTGGATACATTATAGGCACTGAGAGAAGTAAGAAATCTTCCTATAACTGAGTCATACTAAAGATCTTCACTCAAATGAAATATATCTTAAATAATCATTAGAAAATGCTGTTCTCCTTAGACCACAAAAATTCTTGATTTAGTAGAACATAAACTTCTTCAAGTGAGGAATCATTTTATTTTTGCCTCAGTATCCCAGAATCTATCAAAGTGCTTTGCACATAATAGAGGCACTTAATGCTCGTAAAATTTTTGAAAAGAACTATTTTAAACAATAAAATCTTTACAAAGTGTCCCTCTTTACCAAATTGTCAGTATGTATGCAGAATTCTACTCCCTTCTCTATGCCTATTTCTCTATCCTTGCTTCTGATTTGTATACAATTTATCTGGCAAGGATAAAGTCAAATAAAAAATAAATCATCAGAAATTTACTTGGGGTCAGGTTAATGCTTCTTTAATCAGCAGTTTGTGTTTTAGCCGACGTGTTCTTAGTTTGTTAGTCATCATAGACTATCAGTAAGATAATACATGTGAATTTCATAAAGACATTCTTTTCATATTCCTTGATAGATGCCCTATTTCATATCAGCCATAGAATCAAAGTAGTAGATCTAAGGAAAACAAATGATCATTTCTCACAATACAACTCTAAATAAAATGTTAATGAATTGGTTCACAAATGTACATTCAGGTTTTTTCAATGTACTAATCAGTTATACTGATTTTATCCTCTTTTTCTCTCTTTTAAAATAGTACTATTTGTTTTATGGGATGGCTCTTTGGGGGGTAGGCTGATACCAGGAAGAAAAAAAAAAGGCATCCATAAAAACACATTTTTAAAAAATGAATTTATTAATAGCTATCCTTGTTTGTGGATATCAAACCATTATCTATGGGCATATTTTTATCCTACTAATTTCTACATGTTCTATACATGAGTTCATGTTAACATGATCTTTCTAGATAGTTAAAAAAAACCTTAAAGAACAAAAACTAGGCATCTATATAATTTTCTTTGTAATTATATTAACTAACAAGCACCACCTATGCGTCACTAGGTATCAGGCATGCAAAAACAAAAGTGAGACAGCTCCTTCCCTTAAGGATCTTACTTACTATAGGGGGAAATGACATTTCTCTGTATAGACAGACACAAAATAATACATGGTAATTTTGAGGAGGAAGGGAGTGGCAGCTAGTAGGACCAGGAAATTTTGAAGGAAATAGGGTTCTAAGAGGTGAAAATGAGGAGAAACGCAGTAAGTGAGAAACACAAAATGGTCAGACTGATTGGAAGAGAGTTTGGGAAGGGGAATAATATATAATACAGTTAGAAAGGTAGTTTAGGACAAAGGGCCAAAAAGGAATTCATATTTGATACTAAGGGCATCAAATATGAATCAAAAAGGAAATCACTGGCATTTATTGAGTAGAAGTGGGACATGATCAGATTTGAGTTTTGAGAAATCACTTGGTAGTGGCGTGAAGGATAGACTGGAGAGGGGACATCTGAGATAGGGGCCATGAGACCATTGGGGGTGGGGGGTGGGTGGGAAGGAACGCAGTTCTGCATGGGCATGAGGCAAATCAGGCCTCAGCAAACCTGGAACAGACCTCAGAGGACTGAATCTCAAGCAGACTTCTCAACCCACAAACGCCAAAGACAACTTAGAAGGTCAGTAGGAAAAGTCTGTGACTGCAGTGAGAGAGTGAAGCGCGGTCCCAGCCCCAGTCCCCGAGCTTGGCCCTGGGGTGGTGGCTGCTTCCTGAGCTTCCAGTCCACAGACTGAGGGTCAATCGAGTGGCTGATTGGAGGGGGATTGCAGGGATTCCTCTGCTGGTGCAGGATTCTCTTGCTTTGCCCCTGCTTGGATCTGCGTCACAGTTCTGGGTGGCGGCCCTGGGGGGAGGAGGAGTGCTAGCGTGGTGGAGCTTATAGTGGTTGTGGAGAGGAAATCCTCCTCACAGTTCCAAGGCAGAAAACAGTGCTTGTGGTCACTCATAGACCAGAGCACAGGCCAGGAAAGGAGTAAACCTCTCACCCTTAATCATACCACCTTGGAAGAACTGAAAATTTACAGGTCCCTAGAAGTATCTCTGAAAACAGCTGCACAGAACCCCTGAAGCTTGGGACAGTATATTCTCCACACTGCAAACAGACCTCTACCTTAACAAAGAGTTTATAACTCAAGTAATTGGCTGGGATCAAGAGCAAGCAGCGCAAAAAGAAGTCAGACCATAGAATCTTACTTTGGTAACAAAGAAGATCAAAACATACAACCAGAAGAAGACAACAAAGTCAAAGCTCCTACATCCAAAGCCTCCCAGAAAAATATGAAATGGTCCCAGGCCATAAAAGAGCTCAAAAAGGATTTTGAGAAGCAAGTAAGAGAGGTAGAGGAAAAACTAGGAAGAGAAATGAGAGTGATACAAGAAAATAATGAAAAACAAGCCAACAGCTTGCTAAAGGAGATCCAAAAAAATACTGAAGAAAATAACACCTTAAAAAAGAGCCTAACCCAAATGGCAAAAGAGGTCCAAAAAGCCAATGAGGAGTAGAATGCCTTAAAAAGTAAAATTGGCCAAATGGAAAAGGAAGTCCAAAACCTTACCAAAGAAAATACTTCCTTAAAAATTAGAATGGAGCAATTGGAAGCTAGTGACTTTATGAGAAATCAAGACACTGTGAAACAAATTCAAAAGAATGAAAAATTAGAAAACAATGTGAAATATCCCATTGGAAAAACAACTGACCTGGAAAATAGATCCAGGAGACAGGAGAGAGAATTTAAAAAATTATTGGACTATCTGAAAGCCATGATCAAAAAAAGAGCCCAGACATCATCTTTCAAGAAATTATCAAGGAAAACTGCCCTGATATTTTAGAACCAGAGGGCAAAATAAAAATTGAAAGAATCCACTGATCACCTCCTGAAAGAGATCCTCAAAGGAAAACTCCTAGGAATATTGTAACCAAATTCCAGAGTTCCCAGGTCAAGGAGAAAATATTACAAGCAGCCAGAAAGAAACAATTCAAGTATTGTGGAAACACAAGATTTAGCAGCTTCTACATTAAGGAACCAGAGGGCTTGGAATAGAATATTCCGGAGGGCAAAGGAAATAGGATTACAACCAAGAATCACATACCCAGCAAAACTGTGTATAATCCTTCAGGGGAAAAAATGGACATTCAGTGAAACAGAGGACTTTCAAGCATTCTTGATGAAAAGACCAGAGCTGAATAGAAAATTTGACCTTCAGATACAAGACTCAAGTGAAGCAGGAAGAGGTAAACAAGAAAGAGAAACCATAAGAGACTTAAAGTTGAATTGTTTACATTCCTGCATGGAAAGATAACATTTGTAATTCACGAGTCCTCTGTCAGTATTAAGAGCAGTTGGAGGGAAAAAATTATATATATGTAAATAGATAGATAAATAGAGGGCACAGGGTGAGTTGAAGATGAAGGTGATATCTGGAGAATAAAATTAAAGGGTGAGAGAGGATTATACTGGGAGAAGGAGAAAGGGAGAGGTAGAATGGGGTAAATTATCTCACATAATTCAGACAAGAAAAGGCTTTTATAGTGAAGGGGAAGTGGGGGAAGGTGACAGGGAATGAGTGAATTTTATTCTCATAGGATTTAGCTTGAGGAGGGAATAACACACAAACTCAATTGGGTATGGAAATCTATCTTACCCTACAGGAAAACAGGGGGGGAAGGGGACAAGAGAGCAGGAGGATGGTAGAGGGGAGGGTAGATTGGGGGAAGGTATAATCAGAAGCAAACACTTCTAAGGAGGGACAGGATCAAAAGAGAGAATAGAATAAATGGGGGGCAGGATAGGATTAAGGGAAATATAGCTACACAACATGACTACTATGGAAGTGCTTTGCATGACCACACATGTATAACCTATATCAAGTTGCTTGCCTTCTCAGTGAGGGTGGGTGGGGAAGGAGGAAGGGAGAAAATTTGGAACCCAACATTTTAAAAACAAATGTTAAAAAAAATAGTTTTCACACGCAACTGGGAAATAAGATACACAGGAAATGGGGTATAGAAATCTATCCTGCCTTACAGGAAAATTGAAGGGGAAGGGAAAAAGAGAAGGGGAGGGGGGGAGATAGAAGGGAGGGCAGATTAGGGCAAGGGGTATTCAGAATGCATGCCATCTTGGGGTGGGGGGAGGCATGAGATGGGGAGAAAATCTGGAACTCAAAATCTTGTGGAAGTGAATGTTGAAAACTAAAAATAAATAAATTAATAAAAAAAGAAAAAAAAAGAAAGCAAAGTTTCTTTAAAAATGCAAGTCAGTCAGTCAAAAACATTTATTGAAAACCTACTCTGTGTGAGGCACTGAGCTAAGTGCTAAGGATACAAAGAATCAAAAGCCAGTTGCTGCCTTTAAGGAACTCACAGTCTAATGGAAGAGATAACATACAAACAAGTTATACACAGGATAAATAGGAAATAATTAAAAGAGGGAAGGCACTAGAATTAAGAGGAGTTGGGAAAGGCTTCCTTAGAAGATGGGAAGTATCTCTTGGTTCATTTTGAAAATCCTTGAAAAGAGTGGTCAAAAATGGGTTGAATGATTTTGGGAAAATGATTGTTCAAAGGTATTCCAAAAGTTAGTGACTCCAAATCAAACAAAATCTTAAGTGACTTTTACCTTGAACATTACAACTTTATTTTATCTCACTGTGGAAACCTATCTATTGTCAGGGACTGCTAGAAAGGCAAATCTGAAATGTCTAAGAGTAAAGAGTTTCAGAATCAGAGTGACTCTGTCAGCCTTTGATACTCTCTTAGCAGAAAATCTTGTATGAGAATAATTAAGAAAAAAAAAAGTTTCTTTCAGGCTTGTGCCTAAAACACAGAATTTTATTCTACATGGGATAAGGGGCTGAGGTGGGGGTGGGGGGAAGGGGAAAGGAGCCAAAAATAATACCAAGTTTGTAAACTTAGATGATGACTCAGGGAAGTTCTAAAGAGGAATGGGGTTGGGGCTTCTCCTTCTGATTGGCTGGTTCTTCTAGAATCTTTGTTTTAAAGGGGCAGGCCCAGGCCCACGCCGACCATGTCTTCACTCCTCTCCAGGCTACAATGCTGACTCGTCTTGACAGGACTTTCTCCACCATGCCCCTGCCTGCGTGCCTTCACAACTCCTCTCAGCTTTTCGGCTTTCTTTTATGTGCTGTCTTCCTCCCGTTAGAATGTAAGCTCCTTGAGGACAGGTCAGTCTTTCTGCTTGCATTTGTATTCCCAGTGCTCATAGTGCCTGACATATAGTAAGTGCTTAATAAATGCTTGTTGACTTGACATTTAAGTATAGTCAGATAAATAAAAGGTAATTAGGCAGAGACAATCATAGCAATTGGGGAGCCTTGATCTGTGTGTCCTGAAGGAAATGAAGGGTTCTAAGAAGTGGAGGTAAGGGGAAATTGTATTCCAGACATGAAGGACAACCAATGTAAAGGCTCTGAGATAGAAGGTAGGGTTCTGTTTGTGAAGAACAGAGAGAAGGCTGATTTTATTACATTGTAGTACATGGGAAGGCTGGAAACATAGGCCTTAAAAGTCAAACAGAAGAGTGTATATTTGGTCCTAGAGGTAACAGGGAACCACTGTAGTTTACTGAGTAGGAAGTGACATAGTTAGATTTGCCCTTAAAGGAAATCATTTTGGAAACTGTAGAAGATGACTGGAGTGGTAAAAGACTTGAGGCAAGTTTCATCACCCATATCACACCCCCAACTATGAGAATATCCTAAAGCTCTGTTGTCTCCCTCAATTCTCTGTGCTGAAAATCTTGCCTCATATTTCACCGAAAAAAATGAGGCTACGTGCTGAGAGCTTCCTCTTCTCCCCTCTTCCTTCTCCTCCGTTCACATTATTCAGATGTGTTTCTACTATCCCCTCCTTCATTTGACTCACATGAAAACGGAGCCCTCTCCGTGCCAAGGCAAACCCCTCTACATGCACAAATGATCCCATTCCATCCCATCTTCTCCAGCATATTGACCCCTCTATCATCTCCACTCACATTTACCTTTAATTTTTCTGCTGTTTACTGGCTGCTTCTCCATTGTCTACACAAATACTCATGTTTCCTCCATTCTAAAAACAAACAAACAAAAAAAAAAACCAAACCAAAAACCTCCACCCATTCCTGCTAGCTAAAATCAATCACTTCCACTTCCTTTCCTCTTACTCTTAACTCTCTGAAGTTGATCACCCTTGTGTACATGATAATCTCTTCTCTCTAAGTTTTCCGGATGCTGTTCTCCCCTGGTTTCCTCCTACCTTCCCCCTACCTAGTCTCCTTTGCTGGGTCTTCATCTAACCAAGACTGTCCCCCAAGGTTATGTGCTGGGACCCCTCTTCTCTTCTCCCTCTATACGATTTCTCTTGGCAATATCATCAACAACTATGGATTCAATTATCAATTCTATGTAGATAACTCTCAGATCTATTTGTCCAGTTCTAATCTCTCCCTTGATCTCCACTCTCACACTTTCAACTACCTATTGCACATCTCAAACTGCAGAACTCAGACATCTTAAACTTAACATGTCCAAAACTGAATTTATTTTCTTTCCCTTCCAATCCTCTCTTCTTCCTAATTTCCTTATTACTATGCAGAGTACCATCATCCTCCCAGTCACTCAGGCTCACAACCTAGGCGCCATCCTTGACTCTTCATTCTCTCGCCCTCCATATTCCACTCATTGCTAAGTCTTGCTGTTTCTACTTTCATAAGATCTCTCATATATATTCTCTTTTCTCCTCTCATGTTGCCACCACCCTGGTACAGGTCTTTAACACCTCAAGAAAAGTCCATTAGCTTGTCTCCCTGCTTCTAATCTCCCCCCACTCCAGTTTATCCTTTACTCAGAGGTCAAAGTGACCACATCACCCTTTTATTCAATCAGCTCCAATGACTCCCTGTTTTCTCCCGGATCAAACATAAAACCTTGTTTGACATTCAAAGCCTTCATAACTTGCCCCCAGTCTTCTAAAACCCCACACATACTCTATGATTGAGTGACATTGGCCTCTTTGCTGTTCCTTGAAAAAGACACTTCATCTCCTGACTCTGGGCACTTTTCCTGGCTGCCTCTCATGTCTGGAATGCTATTCTCTTTATCTCTACTCCTGGATTCTCTGGCTGCCTTGAAATTCCATCTAAAATTCCACCTTCTACATCTACTCCAGCTACCTTTCCCAGTCACCTGTTAGTGCATTCCCTTTGTTGATTATTTCTACTTTATTCTATAATTACATCTTGTTTGTACATAGTTGTTGGCATGCTGTTTCCCCCATGAGACTATGAGCTACTTGACAGCAGGGACTGTCATTTATCTTTCTTTGTACCTCCAGCATTCAGCCCTGTACTAGACACAGCAGGTGCTTACTAAATGTTAATAGCTGACTGACTGACACAATGGGACCAGTGCTTTCCGGAGATCAAGTTTTGCAGTTGTGTAGAGGACAGACTGGAGTGTTCCCTCACAAACATTATTTATATGGCATGCAGTGGAGGTCTTTCACAATTATGGCAGTCTTGCTGTGGATTAGCTCTAGCTGAATAATGTGCTTCCTAAAATGTGGTGCTAAGAACTGAGCACAATCCTACCCAGCTGTTGTCTGATCTGAGGCAGAGTGGTCTAATTCATTTTTAAAGATGAGGAAGCTTAGACCTTGAGAAGGGAAATGACCTATCTAAGAACATACAGCCAATTAATGTCAGAGCAAGGATCTGAATCCAGTTCACATGTATGAAATTACACTTGCTATGAAAACCGTCTTTCCTACCTATTCATATCAAGTTTGTTTTATTCATTAAAGTTTCCTGGTCTTTACTCTGTCCTTGAGGGATATCTTTATCTAAGTATTACCTTTTCTCAAGCAAAATAACAGAGTTTAGGGCCCATACCAGGTGCTGCTTCCTGTGTTTGTTTCTCTTCCTTTGGAGATATTCTAGAGAATCTTTTGAGGGAAACACTATAGCTCCATGAGAACATTATTCTTGGAAAAGTACCTTTACTGTTTTCATCAAAAAGACTTCAATTCTTTTCGTGATTTATGCTTATAATCCTGAAGGCCCAGCACTTAGCACACTGGAGGTGCTTAACATATACTTCCTGATCAAATGATCTTTGGCTATTCCTTACTCTTCCTTCTATGTTATACCAGTCCCTTCATACCTATTTTCACTATCATCACCCTAGTCTTGGCACTAATGATTTTACAACTATAAAATTTTAATGGCCTCTTGACTGGTATTCCTGCCTTTGGCCTCAATTTCCTTCAACTTGTCCTGCACTGATATCAGTTTTACTTTCCTAAAATGTTAATTTCATGAAGGCAACTTGCTTAAAATCCTTTAATGACTCTGATGGTCTCAACTCTTCAGCCTAACATTCAAAGTTTGCCACAATCTGGCCCTAACCTACCTCTCAATGGCCTCTAGTATTAATTTTGTGATCTAGCCAAACTGGTTTTCTCACTGGGAAACAGATCTCTTTATATATTACATGTTGTATGTTGGTCTAGTACAATGTCTTGGAGTTTGCTGAATTTGATTTACTTTATTATTTAAGACAGGCAATCTAGTATAGTGAAGAGAGTTGTTGTTGAAGGCAGGAAGACCTGGGTTCAAGTCTCACCTCTGAGATATACTGGCTATGCTACTCTGGGCAAAGAGTCTCAGTAATCTGAGGCATTAAGAAGATAAGTTGCAGATAAGGCGTTAATCTGAATTGGTAGAGGCAGTTTTCTCCCTTGGGAATTCCTTATACCAATGAAATCACAGGCTCAGTCCTTATGACAATTATTATTCAATGTTCATGTCTTATGTTTCTAACTAGAGTGCCAGATTCTGAAAGGCAGGGTGCAAGTCATGCTCCCACATCCAGTGTCTTTTAGCATAGTGCTACAGATAGAATGGTAATTCAAATCTTTGTCTATTGTCCATTCAACTATGAAAATAGGAAAACTGAAGCAAATAATATCTCAAGGAATCCCTTTAAAAATAATTTCAATGAAATAGGCATTCTGTAAAACTTCAGTACTGTTTAAAAAACATTTTATAGTTGCCTAATAGTTATTGACATTCTGGAAAAGAGTAAAATCAAATGCCAGGACACAAAAGTTCTTTCCACCCCAAGTTCCTTCCTACTACCAAAACCAAATTGTACTTACACCGTTTTTCTTCATTATATGAAGGCACAACAATGGATAACTGCTTAGTTGGTGAGTCATGTATAGTAGGTAAAGTTTTCTTCTTGCCAGACGCATTTAAAAAGAAATTCTCTTCCTTCTGCCAGTAAATGTCTGGAATTTTGGTAGCAGATAGAAATACAACAAAAGAAAGCTAAAAATAGAATAAAACATACAGTTAAATATATTCTAGTCTTTCTTTGTTAGGTTGGTACAGTTAAAATAGTTTCTAAAATCTGTTTTTGTATAATATGGCTACATAATTCTGGTATCCTATTGAGATGTATAAAACTGAAATAAAGGCTGGCCTTCACTCTGAGATTCTTTAACAGTAATAATAATCACTAACAACTACAGAGTGCTTTAATATTTTCAAAGTGTTTTACAAATATTATTTTATCCTCGAAACCCTAGATGGTAGGTTCTACCAACCTATCCCCATTTTAAAGACAAGGAAACTGAGGCAGGCAGAAGTTAAATGACTTGTCCAAGGTCACAAAGCCAGGAAGCGTATAACTGAACCTAGGTCTTCCTGAGTTCAGATCCAGAGCTCTATTTATTGCACCTCCTGGCTGTTGAGGGAATTATGGAGACCCCAATGTGCTGCCCAAGAAGGCTGAAGACACACTGCTGCTGCTACCATCCAAAAGAACTGCTCTTGATGGCATTCTTTTCCCTTTGGATACTCCTACTGCTGCTTTTCTCCTCCATTCCCAGCCCGAAAGTAAATGTCATTTTTTAGTTCTAAGTATTTTACCTGGAAATGTCTGGAGGACCTACTCTTCCCTCTTCACTTTTTTACTTCTACTCCTTACCAATGGCCAGTTTTAATTAACAATTGTAATCCTTCCACTATCCTTTTCCCAGGCTCCTACGTTTTCTACCTGGGAGTTATCTATGACCTTCCTCTGCCTCTTATCCACATATACAATTGGTTGGCAAGTCCTGTCATTTCTACTCCCAAATTATTTCTTATATTTGGCCCTTCTTCTACTCCACTGTAACCATGCTCACTTAGGTACTCTCTCCTTGATTAAATTATTGGAATTGCTTCCTAACTAGTCTTCTCATCATCAGTCAAACCTCTTTCTAATCCATCCTCCACACTACTGCCTACATGATCTTACGCTTTGCTCCAATCGCTATAACACTCCTACATTAAAAAAAAAAAAAAAAAAGGCCTGAGTGGCTCTCTTTTAACTCTGGAATTCAAGTCTGTCCATAGTCTGACTGCCTCCCACCTGTCCAATCACATCTCATACCACTCTCCATGTAATCTATGCTTCAGATGAATGGAACTACTTTGTGTCCTTGCTTATGCCACCCCCACACCTGGAATCATTTCCTATCCCTCCTCTGACCATATCCACCTGTTGAAGTACTTCCCCTTCCTTTAATATCTAACAGAGAGAAGATGTCATCTTCTCTCTGAAGTCTTCTCTGATTCCTGTCCTGCTTGGAGTCCAGGTGAAAGTGCCCTCTCCCTCCTCAAATTTCTCATGGCCTTTTGCCTGGCCATCTTTTTTGTACTTATCTACTCTAACTTAATCCTTGCATGATTTTTATTTGTTCATCCTTCCACCCATTCATCAAATTCTTGGCTCCCTGAAACAGGCAGGTCTGGGTCACATTTCTCTTTGCATGCCCAGAGTTCAGCAGAGTGCACAGAGTAGCTGCTCAACAGATTTAGTGAATCCTCCCATATAACTGTCTCTTTACTCATTTCCACATTTTGCTAGTGGCACTATCACACTTTCCAAGCACTTAGGCTTGAAACCTTGAGCTATTTTTTTATTCTTTCCTCTCCTTTATTTCTCAAATCCAGTGGCCTTTTCTCAGTCTTCATTCTTCTTCGCTTCTCTGGAACACGTCATACTGCTCACCACCCCTTCTGGGATAGTTGGAAATACCCTCCTATCTGGGTTTCCGTGATGTTCTTTCCTATTTCTACTGCTACCCATCTGACTACTTTATCTCAGTCTCCTTTGATGTACTGTCATCCAAGTCCCTCTCTCCACTCATGGGAACACCCAAAGACCCTGTCCTAGGGTCTCTTCTCTTCTCTCTCAACAATTTCATCGGCTTCCATTGTTTTAGTTGCAGGTGACTTTCAGATCTATATTTTCATCCTCAGTCTTTCTCCTGGGCTCCAGTCCCACAATACTAACAGCCTCCCAGACAATTTGAACTAGATGACCATAAGCATCTCAAACCCAGCATGTCTAAATTAAAGTTCATTATTTTTCCCTCCCTTCCTCCCTGACATCCCTCTTATCCCAACTCCCCTCTCTTTTGAACTTTACTATTTCTGTCAAAAGCACCACCATCCTTCTTGTAACACAAGGTCATCCTTGATTCCTCATTCTCCCTTCCCACTTTATCCAGTTAGTTTCAAATTTTGTTATTGCTATGTCTGCAACATTTCTGGCATTTGTTCCATGCTTTCTACTTCCATCTGTCACCCTAGTTCATGCCCTTATTACTTCTAGTCTGCACTTTTGCAATAGCTTCCTAACTGGAATTCCTGGTTCCAGACTTTTTCTTATTCAATTCAGCCTCCACATTTATTTCCAAAATAATGTTCCTAAAACACAGATCTGACAACATCACTCTCCTACTCAACTCTTCAGTGGCTCCCTATTGCCTTAGGTTAAAATGTAGACTCCTTAGCTTGGCATCCAATACCATTCATTTGACTTCAGACTATATTTCCACATATAATTTCTACTTATATACTCTACTACATAGCAAAACTGGCCTACTTGCTGCTCCTCACGTAACATTCCAACTCCCATCTCCACGTCTTTGCACATAATATCTCTTCATACTCAGGAATGTATTCTCACCTCTACTTCCATCTAGTGGGACCTAAACTATTTAATCTAAGTCCCTGAGACCTAAGCATGCTAAGTAACTTACCAAGTATCAAAAGTGAAATCTGAGCCCAGATGGTCTTTCCACTGTATATGCTATTGCCTCATTTGTCTCAATGGTAACCACTGACTCATGATTGAGCTTTTAAACCACAATCTCAGCACCTACCATGATGATGTAAACAGAGCAGTTGCTTTGCTGAACCAATTAGTTTTGTCCAAGAAATAATGTTTTGTCAAGAAATAATGATCTAAATATCAAAAACTGTTTGTACAGCTTGAAAGTTATCCACTTTAATCTATACAACTTATTATATGGACTGAATGTAAGTTCTGGTTGGATATAAGCTCCTTGAGAGGAGAGTCATAATTAGAGATTCCTGAACTGGAGTAAATTCAGCTAAAGTATGAACACTCCTGTATGTAGCTGAAATAAACTGGAGACAAATCATGGGAGTTGAGGCAGAAGAACTGGGAAGTCATGTGGGGCGAGGCTGGGCTAAAGATATCTATGAGCCAATCACTGAACTCATTAGGGAGAAGGAAGAATGCCTTGGAGTTCCAGAGATGTCAGCCACAAGGATAAGACATAATGGAATGAACCTTAAAGAAGAAAGAGCGGGCTGCTGAGTGACAGTGGCAAAGAGAGTACTAGGGAGCAAGGAATATGCCAATTCTTCCTCCTGGCCTTATATGTCTGGGGTTGTGACATATAAGTAGCAGCCAGGTTTGAAGAGAGTGTCAGAAAATGTAGCATCTACCAGAGAAAATTAGGTTTTAGTGATTATCACAACACAGAAACAATATGAGAAGATATTTAGGGGAAAAATGAAAGTGTGAGCGAAAGAGTCAGATGTGAGACATGTTGTAAAGGTAGAAAAGCCAAGTTTGGCAACAGATTGGATATGTGGGGTTAAGGCAAGTGAGGGGGAAAGGATGATGCCAAGTTTATGGAGCTGAGAAACCATGAGGATGGTACCTTTAACCTCAATAAGGAAGACTGGAAGAAAGAAATGTTTGAGGAAAGGTATTGAGTTCAGTTTCAGACAAGTCGAGCTTAACATGTTTCTGGGGCATCAAGTCTGTGTCTAGTCCAGAGTGCATGTGCCCACAGGTGTGTGTCATATCATCTTCCCCAAGACTAGCAATCCTACTCCTTTGCCTTCTCCTGAGCCCACCGACCTTTCTGAACCACCAAAAGGAGGATCCCTAACAGCAGGAGACAGGGAGGACAGATCCTTCCTCTTCTGCAACCAATCTCTGCTCCTTCATTGTTTTCCTGGGCCCCTTCCTGAGGGGGCACAGGCCTAGTGAGAATTCTGAGGAAGGAAGAAGTGGTGTCTCCCCATATGTCAGTATCTGAGGCAATAACATAGCTTTTCTGCTCTAGTTATTATTATAGTTCTACAATAAAACTGATTTCCCCCCTCTTTGTTTTCTTAGGACACAGCACACAGAGTATACAAGATGCTTAATAAGTGCTTGTTGAATTTAATTGTTCATTGTTTGGCAATTTCAAATGAGTGGGGCAAATGCTGGATTCTTCCTATCTCTGAAATAGATATAGCTAAACTATCTGAAAAAAATTAATATTGCCCAATTTGACAAAGGGATACAAGTCCCAAGGTATTAAGATAATTATTCTGTGCACTGCTTCATCTAGTGAGAAATCTTCCACAGTTACACTGAGAGTACTGAGAAGTCCAAACTGTCAGTATTTACTAAACACACATTGCCTAGAATATTATTCTCTAGGAAGATTCAGTTCTGTACCATCTACTACACAGACATTAGCTAAAATTTCCTTTTAAAATTCTTCATAATTTATTAGGAGTATCTATTCTACCAGAGTAGAGAGTACAAGATCAAACTTCTTGTAACAGTTTGTAACAATGAGATCAGGGGTTTCTGTAAGGGGATATCATAACTCCAAACATATAGCATAGTCTAAATGCACCTCTACCTCTTCTTGTTTCCAAATGGGATTGTCTTCATTCATTCATTCATCTCTCTCATCACATTACCTAGCATATGAGGGCTTTTTGGTATGCTCATTCATTCGATTACTTATTCATCTGTCCTTTAGTTATTACTATGAGGTTACTTCTGGCACTGCCCTGTCACCACTTTCCCTGGGCAATGTGGAGAAAAGACGGGGCACGTGGCCCAAGGAATGAAGAGAAAATGTCAGGGTCGCAGAATCCAGAACAGAGGTTGTGATGAGAAGACTGGAGAGAAGTGAGGCAGTAAGGTGGGGTGCAAAGTGCACCGATTTGGAGGCAGAGAAGCTGGATTCAAATCCTGGGTCTGAAAAGAAATGAGACTTTGAGTCTTTCGCCAAGCCTCAGTTTTCCCATCTGTAAAATGAGGGGGTTGGGCTCGACGACCTCCAGGGTCCCTTACAGCTCCAAGTCTACGGACTAGGGCAAGGGCTTGAGAACGGGGATGCTCGCCTAGCTGACAGGGCTGGAGGCAGGGGCCTGGGTCCGAGACCCTAGGCAGGGCTGCCAGGCCCTGGAGCCTGGGAGGGGAATCGTCCTCGGGGAAGGCGGGCCCGCCGGGCCGGGATCCCGGATCCCTCCCCCTCCTCACCAGGATCAGCGCCGCGGCCGCCAACAACACGACGAGCACCGCCAGCTGCTCCGGGAAGGGCCCCATCCTCCATCCCCAGGGCCGAAAGCTTCTCTCGATCTGGCCCTATCCCGCACCTCCACCTAAGCGGAAGCGCCGACCGCTCGCCGCTACGGCCGCAGCCGCGCCCCGCCTCCCGCGTCGGGAGGGGCGCGTCTCCCGGGTCCGGTTCCGGCCCGCTGTCACAGCGCCGCCTGCCGGCAACACGCCCCTGCGAGCCTCGCTTTGACAGTCTGGCTCCCATTGCGCATGTGCAGCCGGAGCTTCTTGCCCCGCCCCTCGCAAGTTTCCTGTTTCAGGAGTATTCTATGTAATCTTCGCTAGGGGTTGCTCCTGAGGTTTGGTGTGTTGGCTTTATTTTTTTAAGATACGGAATTCCTTGGGGGGAAAGGGGATAGTCCCAATTTTCTATCAGTTCTGTCTCCGAAAGGTCCCTGGTCGTACCTCATCTCACTCCCAGGAACGAGCTCTCCGAGAGATGGATGTTTTGGTCTATCTCCAAAGGAGTCGAATATACCAAGTGGTGCTTTTATACGGTGTATAATGGGTTACCTGTAAAAACAAGCAAACCAAAAACGTGCTAGTGTTTCTAGTCGCCCAGTCGGCGGAAGGCGCATCTTTAGTGGTTGCAAATAACCCTCTCCCCCGCGCGGGATACGCCTGGGTGAAGAAAACCTCCCATCTTCCTCGAAAGAAAGGGAAGAGCAGGAGGGCCGACGCACACCGTGACATGGCCAAATGAACGACTGCACTGGGCCCAGCTAAGTGCTCAAAGCCTTCCTCCCTTCTATTCTGCAAACTCTCTGCAGACCACGTGTGCAGCAGCTGCCTCCAGCTCCCGCGCCGGGGGTCCGGGCAAACCACGCCCCGGTGCGCTCCCCACAAACCCGGGGGGGCAGCGCGGGGGAGATGCCCTCGTAGCCTGATTTCCCCGAGTCCGTGTTCTTCGTTTCCCCAAACGGAGATTCGCTAAAATTCCAAACCAAAGAAAACCAGAGAGATGCCGTCGCTTCGCTCAGTGCCAGGTCACCAAGCCCGCAGCTGGTCCTCGTCGCCCTCCCTTGCAATCCCGGCCCCAGAGCAGGCTGGGCGGCCGGACTTCGTGTCGAAAGTGCAGAGGCGGAGCGGGCGCCGGGGGAGGGCGGCCGGCGGACGCCGGGAAGCACGTGGGACTCGTCGAACATGGCGGCTGGATTCAAGTGAGTCTCCCCCGGGGACTCCGCCAGGAGGGGCGGCGGGGACCGCGGGAAGATGCCAGGGGCTGGGGCTCCTGGGGCGGCGGCGGCAGAGGGAGAACTGAGTCTCGCCGCCTGCCTGAGTGGGCCGTCTCGGCCTTCTGCGCCCCGGGATCCCCTCTATCTCTGCCTCCTCGGGCCTCGCTTCCCCTTCCCGGAGTGGGGTGTCTCGGGGAGGGGGTCGGGCTTCAGGGCCATCAGCTGTGCGGGTTAACCTGGCCCTCTGCGCCTCTGGCCTGAGAAGAGTGGAGCGAGACTCCCCAGTGCCGTGGGCCCGGGCGCTCAGCGCAGGGGGCAGGGGAGCTTCGGACCCTCCCAGCCCACCCGGATCTTTACCGCTCTTCTTTCCCGGGAGTCTCCGCACTTGTTGCTGCAGCTGCCAGTCAGTAACTTCCATCTGATCCAAGAGGGGCTGGACGTGTGGTATAAACAGAGATGTGACAGAATTTGCTTCTTTTACTGCAGTTAAAAAAAATCCAGCCCTAAATAAAAGCTGTTGGCCAAATCTGTAAATGTTTAAAGAAACAAAGCTGGGGCCCCGGGAGAAGAGGTGCATTGGAGCTGAAACTGCACAGGGACCCTTTAAAAACAAAGAGTATTTTGTGATGTTAAGGATGTGTGATAAATCTATTGTGTAACGATCTACAGATTTACAGGCACTCTTGTTATAATGTCAGAATGAGCTAGACTAGATAACTTGGAATACAATGTTTGCTCTAGTATTCTTGTGAATCTTTCAAAATAAATTTTATTTTTACTCATTTATTTCAGAACAGTGGAACCCTTGGAGTATTATAGGAGATTTTTGGTAAGTAAAGGCAACTGGGTACATTTAAAACTTTAAATTTAGAATTGAAAGAGACCTCAGAGTTATATAGTTAAGTCCCTCGTTTTTCAGATGACGAAACTGAGGCATAGTTTAAGTGACTTGTCAAGGTCATACTGGGTTAGTGGTAGAGCCAGGAATTACACTCTGCCTCTTGTTATATGCCTTGTGTTTATGTTATTGTTTAGTTCAAACACGATTTCAGCCAAGCCTCTGTAGGGTTCACACAGCATGATGTAGAGAAGTATGAATGAATGAATGATATATCTGTAGGACTATCAAGATAAATATATGTGAATCATATTTATTTATTTAGAAAGAGAACTGCCGTCCAGATGGAAGGGAGCTTGGGGAATTCAGGACCACTACTGTCAATATAGGTAAGAGTACTCTATGTCCTAAAAAAGAAAGTAAATGCTGTAATACAAAACCAACTTTATATGTAGTGTTTGTTGGACACTGGTGATAAATTCTTGTTTCTTTTGGAAATGCTTTTTTTTAAACAAATATATTTGTTCCTATTTACCCATCATATATTGTTTACACAGGCTTAAGTATATGAGTTAATTATTTATGAAAGGCTAGATGGAGTAAGAAGTGCTGTTGGAATCATGGTTCTCTTATGAATAATAAACCAACTCTAATTTTAACAAATGTAGTTAAAATAAAAATTTATGTGTGGAATATTACTAAGCCCCAGTTTGTTTTCAGCAATATGCAGCAACCAAATCCAGTAAAGCAAAGGATTCAAAATGTTTTGTAATGAAATTTACTTTAGGATAATCACTTGATTGTGAGTTAAAGTAACCTGTGTAAGTATGTCATTTTATCTGTAATAAACTTGGCACTTCTCTGTTCAAAAACTTTGGTAGCTCCCTGTTGCCTCTGGTATCAATGCAAATTCTTCAGTTTGGCACTTAAAGCCCTTCACAGTCTGACTCCTACTTACCATTCCAGTAGTATTCCATATTATTTACCTTCATATAACTTCTTATTCCAGCCAAACTGGCCTAGTAGTTGTTCTTCAATCTCTACATTCCATCTCTGCTTTTTTTTAATGTATTGATTCTCATGCTTGAAATGCATTCCCTACTATCTTAACTCTTCTCAGATGCTGCCTTCTATGCCATCCTTTCTGATAATCCCACTTCTACTCAAATTGCCTCATATTGTACTTATCAGTATACTAGTTGTATCCCGTTAAAGAATATAGGTTCCTCAAGGACAGGAATTGTTTGGGTTTTGTCTTTATATTCCAGCACCTGGCACAGTATAAATGTTTGTTGAATTGGACTTGACTTTAGATAGAATTAGACTACTTTCTGTCCAGTGACTAATGAGGCAAACTAGAAGCAAAATTTCACTGACTTAACGAGAACCTCCAAATACATGTAAAGCCATGATAGGTTTTTAACCAAGTGGACAAAAAATGTTAAACCTGGTAATAATTACTGGTAAGATGACTTTTGAAATTTTTTTCTAATAAGTTTTTTAATCTGTTAAATATCAGGTTCAATTACTACTGCAGATGGTTCTGCTTTAGTGAAGTTGGGAAATACAACAGTAATTTGTGGAGTTAAAGCGGTAGGTCTCTTTTTCATTTAATCATCTAAAAGAGTTACCAAATTAGTTTCATTGGTCATTTTTTTTTTTTTTTTACCAGACCTTTGATTTCATCAGTGTAGGGAGCTCCTGGTGAGGATACTTTCTCTACTAGTACAGATGGAGTCTTGGAGACTTACCTGGGACACTGACAGGTTAAGTAACGGCCAGGATGACATAGCCAGGATGTGTCAGATGCTGGACTTAAACCCAGGTTTTCCTTACTACCAGGGAAGCTCACTATCCTTTTGCCATGATGCTTCTCATTTCTCTTATTAGATGGTAATGAATGTCTGTAACACTGCAGTTGACTGGGAAATCCAGTAGCATTTTTATCCAGTTCTTGTTTTTATTTCCAAAGAGCAATTAAAGGATTAATAATAGAGTTGATTGTAACAAAAACCATGGAAACAAAGTTCAGTAATGACACACTAATTATGACATGACTGTTCTTTGGATGCATCAAAATTGGAATTCATTTTTAATTTTTCAGATTTTAAAAATTATTTGAGAAATTTAAGATTCCAAGGGTAAGCCTATTGGTAACATGAAACTGTAAAAATTATTTTATTTTAAGGCATTTACTTTGTATGGAACATAATGGAAAACCTAAGCTGTTCAAAAGAAAATAGTTTACTTGGTAGTGTGTTTATACAACTGCAATATAAATTTTTCTTTTATAATTTTCCTTTAGTAAAGCAAGGGAAACCTTTTTGTTTTGTTTATAGGAGTTTGCAGCACCCCCAGTAGATTCACTCAATAAAGGTTATATTGGTAAGTTAAAATGTGTTTCTTAAAATACTAATTAGGTATATCACTTTATTTCAGAGTATTTGTAGGCTTAGTCAAATACATATTGGCGTAAAGAAAATGTTTTTGTAAATTTAAAAACTATACACATATCCCTTTATATATCAAACAAGGTTATTCCCTGAAAGTGTTCTGGATGATGTTGTTATCCAGTGGAAAAAGCATGAGATAAAAATAATGGAGTAAGTTTAACACAACATGATAGATTAGATATAAAACTTTTGTCACATCCTAAAGTCCTCTGATGAATCATTTTAGTAAGGGGTTCGACTGGGTTCTTGAAGCTATGCTGGCAGAGTACAAGCTCTGGACAGGTCCTGTAAGGCTGACAAGGCACCCAGTATAGATGTAGAGAGAGACTGTATGTTTAATTTCCAAGGACTAGCCTGGCTAGGTTTGGAGAGTCTCAATATTAGGTTGGCTGTAAGATGATAGATTTTTTTTTTTGCAATGACTCATTAAGACTATCTAGTAAGAATTAGAAGGGTTCTGATTTATATTGGTAACCATACCAGGCCCATTCAAATACATTACATGAAAATTAAATTCCATTTAGAATGCAGATGGATGATAACAAGGGATACTTGTGTTTGAAGAACACTAAATATTCCCATTGTATAATATTTGTAAATTACCTTTTATGGAGTAGAAGAGTTCCTGTTTCAGTCATATATCAAGAGTTTGCTTTGCTTTTATGTTTTGAAGCAGTCACCTAGCATAGCAGTTCTCAAACTGTTTGGTCTCAGGACCCCTTCACATTCTTAAAAATTGAGGATAATCCCCCTCTCCCCTCAAGAACTTTTATTTATGTGGGTTATGTCTATTGATATTTATTAAGTTAGAAATGAAAATGTATTACCATGAAAATAGTTTTGACCTCATGGACCTCCTGAAAGAAGGGAGTGATTCCTCAGACCACATACTTTTGAGAATTATTGATCTAGCATAGCAATCAACAGTTAGGTCTTAAAGTTGACTTCTCCACTTAAAAGCTTCAGCTTGTTCAGTAATGGACATTTGGTTAATCACTGAACCTCTGGGGTTTATTGTTGCTATTACATGTCTATATTGGAGAGGGTAGGTGTAACATTGTATATCTGTAGTTGCCTGATTGTGTAAAGACTATGTTTCTAAAATAAGACCTGGACAAGTACAGTTGAGATATGCTGGAGATACGGCAAATGCATTTTTGTTTAGTTGTTTCCATTTGTGTCTGACTCTGTGACCCCATTTGGGATATTCTTGGCAAAGATACTAGAATGGTTTGCCATTCATTTCTCCAGCTCTTTTTTACAGATGAGGAACCGAGGCAGACAGGGTTAAGTGACTTGTCCAGGGTCACACAGCTAGTGCCTATCTGAAGCCAGTTTCAACTCTGGTATTCCTGACTTCAGGCCCAGCACTCTATCCACCTAGCCGCTCTATTATGGCAAGTGTCCAGAAATCTTTATTAAACTGTGGCAGATCTCCACTTTTTTATAAGTTTCACCTTGATATTTGGAAAGTCTCAGCAATTATGACTACTTTGCAATTTTTTATTTTTCACACTTGTTTTAGCTCCTCAGACAGGAATAATAATGTCTTATATTTGTTTACCAAGTGCTTTCACATCCATTCTCTTCTGTCTTGTTCTAGTTGGGTATGGTATACACTATATGTGTATGTGTGTGTATATATATGTATACATACACACATATGGTATACACTAGAGCATATGTTTTGCAATTGGAGTATTATCTATAGAATGGAATTTAATATGTAATAGAGGCAGTTTTGAGCGCCGTCCAAAGCCTTTATTTCCTGAATGATCACAAATATGTTGTTATAAGGCAGGACCATGGAATGGAAAAAAGTAGAAATGATAAAGAAGCTAACATGCACATTTGATAAGTAGCCTCTTTAACAGAGGCTTATTGATTTATTATAGCCCTGTTCAGAATCACTGAGTTGGAAAGGATCACAAAGGTCATCTTTGTGATAGAGCCCTTTACTGACCAAGAATCCCTTCTACAACATCCCCAACAAGTGGTAAGGTCTTTAAGGGTAGGGATTGGTCTTTTCATTTTGTCTTTACTCTCCAGGATCTAACTATGCCTTTCTTATGCTTATTAGATTGAATTGGATGCCCTATCTCACTGGTGATTTATATGGAGCTTGTGGACCACTAAAACCCCAGGGGTCTATTTAATGTAAACTTCTGCCTAAAAGCACTTCTATCATATTATACTTATGAAGTTTATTTTTTAAACTCATATAAGACTACATTTTTTTACTATTAGATTTCATCTTAGTAAATGTAGCCAGCTCATGATTTTGGCCTGTTAAGGTCTTTTTTCAGATTCTGTATATTGTCCTGTTCTATATGTTAGCTATCCTAGTCTTTGTGTCATCTGAAAATTTGATAAACATCAACCGTACCTTTGTTTTGAGTCATAGGTATAAATGTTGACTAGCACAGGACTAAGGACACAATATTGTGGTATTGTGTTAGAGATTCCTCTCCAGGTTGACATCGCATTGATCCATTACTCTCTACTCTTTGAGTTCAGTCATTCATCCAGCTCTGATTATGTGTAGTATACTATCATCTTGTCCAAATTTTGTAGCACTTTCTGAAGTTTTCTTAGGTTCTAACTTAAAATAGTTTGCTAATTTGTCAAGATGCATTTTAAATGTAATGTCTTAGCAATATTATGCCTCCTAGTATAATTCTGAGCTAAGGTGGTTTATCTCTATGTTCAGTTGTTTAACTAGTCTTTATATATCTTCTGTACCTTTCAACAATGAAGTTTTTGTTATAGTTACATAATTATATAATAATACTTTGCATTTAATAAGTAACTGATTGTTAAAAACCCTATATTGCTACACAAAGCACTTTACATATTACTTCATTTGATCCTCACAACAATATTATAAGGTAGGTACATCTTTTATTATACCTATTTTACAGATGAAGAAACTGAGGTTAGTGACATGCCCATAGTCACATAGCTAGCAGTGTTAGCGGTGGGAGTTTATCTTGACTGTTTCCTGATTCCAGTGCTCTTTCAACTCTATTTGTACTGTGTTCACCTATTTCAAAATGTTAGCAAATCTTTTTTCTTCATATCCTAAAAACCCTGTGAGATAGGTAGGACTTTTTGTTACGCTTACTATAAACAGAATTGAGGCAGCAAGGTTAAATAATATCATGGCCATGAAGTGAGTTAATAGTAGAACTGGTAGATAGATATTTTTGTAGTTGTGTAAATTGAGATTTGGTTTTTATTTATTTCCAGAGACATATTTCTTTATGCTAATAGGCATTTCTTATAATTCTGACTTACCTGCTTTTTCATGTTAAGAATCAACACATGCAAAACAGGTTAAAAAAGTTGTGAATTTTCAGGTTAAAGGAAATCGTTTTGCTGGAGATGCTGGCTTTGAAGAAGCTAAAAGAACTTGGGGCACTTTTGGGAAAATTAGTGCCCTTGAGATAGAATGAAAGTACTGTGGAAGAGTACTTTAAATGTTAGAGAAAGCACCTTTATGTAGACTGATAGGGAATATAGTCTGAAATGCTTAACTAAACCACTCTCCTGTAAAGAGTCCTAAAATTTAGATCAGTCTTCCCATGATCACTATGGAGCTGATGTGACAAAACTGACCTCTGCTCTTGCCTTAGTATGGCATTTAACTTTGAACTAAAATGTCCATGGATAAAGTTGGTTAGGACAAGGAGAATACATTTATTCAATCTCCCAGCTCCTTGCACTTTTTCAGTTTGATTGCTAATTCCCAAGCCATTCTATCAAAGACAGACTCTTTAGACTCTCAGAGTTGGAAGCAATCTCAAAGGTTATCATGTTGAACCCATATCTGAGCAGCAATATCCTGTTCCACAGGGTCCTTAAACTCACTGTTGTGCTTACAAATGATTGATGACTTTGTATTTTTAAAATGTTAGACTATACTATTTTTAAAATGTACCAAAAGCTGCATTTAATAAGAAAAGTTTTGGCATGTGATTTTTCTTGAGTTCATAGTTGCAGAGTGGTTCCCCACTCCCCCTTTTTTTAAACAGTTCCAAATGTGGATCTACCACCTCTGTGTTCATCAAGATTTCGTTCTGGACCTCCTGGGGAAGAGGCCCAAGTGGCTAGTCAGTTCATTGCTGATGTGATTGAAAAGTAAGACATTCCAATAATTTGAGTATCAGTGACTTTAAAGTTAATTTTCACTTGTAATTTACTCTATCTTCTTTCTTTGATCAAGTTCACAGATAATACAGAAGGAAGATTTGTGCATTTCTCATGGAAAGGTAAGAAAAGAGTAAAGAGGCATAGTGAGTGATTTCATTTTTTTTTAAAGTACTGTAGAATTTTGGTTTTTATTTTGGGATGGAGTAGCTGTGAAATGTAAAGTCTCTGCAACCTGTGTTATGTTTTGGGTGGAATACAATAAAGACATTAATCCTAGAAAATAAACACCATTGAAAAACCAGAGAAGCATACTACTTTGTTTAATCTGTTGTTTTTAAATTGCTTACTATTTTAAAACTTGAATCATAACTCCTCTCTCCTACCACAGTCCTACTCCTTTGCTTTTTTGTGATAGAGAACCCTAAATTCTTAAAAGCTGCATCAACAGAATGTATGCTCTGTCAGGTCCTTCACCAGCTAATAATCGTAAGTGAAGATGTTCACAAGCAGACATTTGGCCAACAGGGAGTGATAAACATTTTTTTGGTCACAGAAATTCACTACATAATACAATTATCCCTTCCACGTCAAGGGGGCTAGGAGCATGATGCCCCTCGATCTGGAAAATCTGTGTAAAATCTGTGTAAAATTTTTTGGCCCTCCCTTTGTACCAGAGAAGTCTGAATTTTTTTTTTCTTCTATGGGGTGTTTACTGGCTTATTGTAAAATCTGAGTTAAGTATTTGGTCATAGGCTCTGTGTTGTCTCTCTTGGCCTTTGCATGTTCCCCCCCCCCCCCCCCCCCCCCCCCCCCCCCCCCTTTCTTTTTTTTTTTTGTTGTTTTTGTTTTTTTTTTTTTTTTTTTTTTTTGGCTAGGCAATGGGGTTAAGTGACTTGCCCAGGGCCACACAGCTAGTAAGTGTTATGTGCCCGAGGCCGAATTTGAACTCAGGTCTTCCTGACTCCAGGGCCGGTGCTCTATCCACTTCGCCACCTAGCTGTCCCCCATTTAATTTCTTATGCTGACCCACAATATATCAAAACCTCAGTGGGGAAAGTCATGATGTGAAGGGGATAAGTAATATTATGAAGGCACAGAGGGACTGTGTTTTGCATTGGTGGAGGGCGTACCTACACCACTGAAATTATGCATCCTTAAAGTACTAAAATACTCATTTTGTACTGAGTGATGAAGTACTGAATAATGATTTCTGTAACATTTTTAAAGTCATTATGTAATTTCAGATTCCTTTTATATTAAAAAATAGAACCTCTTCAATCTCAAATTCATAACCTCAAACTGTTTATGTTTGTAGTTATTGATAATGAACAATTTACTACTGGATGCTTTCTCTTTCCTTTGGCTTCAGGGACAGCCCATTTGACAGGATCTATCTCCGTCTTACTGCTCCTCCTTTTTCCATTAGCTCTGTCCTTTTCCTGACATCTTAAAAGTGCCTATTGGAGTGTTCTCCAGTGTTCTATCCCTGGCTCTTTACACTCAAAATCTTTGGAAATCAAATTCATTCTTCAGATTTTGATTCTGTACCACTTATATGCATAGGATTCTCAAATTTGCATTCCTTTATCCTCATCTCCAGCTCTTCAGAAGACATCTCCCCTGACATGTCCTGTCAGCACCTGTCAGACATGTCTATGTTCAACACAAATCATATTCTCCTCTATTCCACTTGTTCCTCCCTGTTTCTGTCAGTGGCACCAGCATATACCAGGTCTTCCATGTTCAGAATTTTAGGGTTACCTTTGTAAATTCAGTTGAACAAGCCAGATTGTGAAGGGCTTCAAATGAAAAGCTGAGGAGTGTCTACTTTATTCTAGAGGCTGAAGGAAGCCACAGAAGCTTCTTGAATTAGGAAAAGTGATATGTCAGACTTGTGTTTTTAAACTTTATTTACAAAATGCTATGGAGAGTGGATTAAAGAATAGAGAACCTAGAAGGGAGATTTTAATGAAGATCTTGTGCAAGTCAGGATAAGATGTGATGCGGACCTAAACCAGGTATTGGCCAGGAGTGGGAAAAGGGGTTGGGAAGCAAGAGATGTTGTAGAGGTAGACTTGGCAACTGACTGGATTGAGGACAGGGGGTGGGGCTGAGGGATAGCGAAGAGCTAAAGGACGTTTTGGACACGTTCAGAAGTTTGCAAGTCAGCTGTTTGAATTGTTATACATTTTCTCATAGGAACAATGCTACTAAATGGTAGTTAAGTTCCCAGGCTAGCCTTCAAAAATCTATTTAACCTATAAAATACTATGTAATATACTGATGAAGACAAGTAGTATTCCTCTAAAAGAGCCTAACTACTTTATTACGTAAAACAAGATTTCTGTGGGAAGATGTTTAGATTCTAAAATTGAGTTCATTTTATTTAAGATATAAAATACCCTGCAAGAGAGAATTTCTAAAGGTCAGTCAAGCATTGGTGATAACGTACTCATTTAAGGAAAAGTTCACATAACTTTCATCTCAAATTCAAATTGTACTTTTGTCTTAAACTTATATAACTTGCCGTACCACTCTTAATTATGCATTCCTCTGAACAGAGGAACAAAGGGCTATGTAATTTATGACTTGGATGGTAAGCAGCCTCTAGACTGGATTTGAGATTCCTGCTAAGACAAATTAACTTTACTATCAATTTTTTTTCTTAGCTTGCATGGGTTCTATATTGTGATCTCATTTGCCTTGACTATGATGGGAACATCTTGGATGCCTGCACATTTGCTTTGTTAGCAGCTTTAAGAAATGGTAAGTGAGTTTAGTAACAAAGTTTATAGACTTACCTCAGTAATAGGGTTCCACTTGGTAAGTAAACTGACTGGTAATTGAATAATCAAGCATGTGTTGCTGATAAGACATCTTCAGCTACTGCAAATAAATAGTATAATTTGAAGTCACATTTAGCAATGGTATTAACAGAAACTTATATCTTATTATAGTTATTTGGGTTTTTTTAATAACTGAAATTGAGTTTTGTGACTAATAGTAATTCCACTACAAAGACATAGATAGGATACTACTTTTACTTATACTGTTCTTGTGTTTTGGTTTTGCTTATGTGTTTGCCTGTTAGAAAAAAAAATATTTAGTGAACTTATTTAAACCTTTAAGAAAAGGCATTACCCAGTTTTGTTTTTTTTTAATAACATTTCACATTTATATAACATTTTAAGATGAGACATCTTAAAACTCTTTGAGGAGGTGATGATTGCCATTCTGCATAAAAGGAAACAGGTGTTTTAATGTGACCTTCTCCTCCCCTCCCCCCCAAGGGACATAGCCATAAACTATCTTAACTGGGATGCAAACCCAAGTCTTCTAACTCCTGAATCCATCCACTTCCTGTCAAAACGGTTTGTTTTGTAGGAAATTTGTCTTGGGCAGGTGAGGTGGTTGGTGGCTGGGGGCATCTTGTTTGGAGCAGCTTGGTATTCCTTTTCCAACTACCTTTATTTTTCCATACGAGGTCTCTGATAGGGGAATTTGGCTCTAGGGATACAGGGTTCCCAGTGACATTATTGACCTCTCTGCTGCTGTTCACTGGGGGGGGGACTAGTGACATTGACCAGAACTGGACCTCCCTATGTACAGTAAGCTAAATGGAATTTGACAGCTGTTTAAAGCAGATTTAACTAAATCTATTAAACCATCAGTAATGTCTTTAATGTATTTAGGTTTTGTGAAGAAAGTTCTATGGGCATGAATTATGCCTAATTTTGCATAACATTTGTAGTAGTCATATGTTAATACATCTACCTCTGCCTTCATGTCTCATTTTATATGATAGCAATAAAGGAGGAAAGATTCGCAATCATAATTATTTTAATTTTAAGAGAAATTCAGGTATGTTTGAAATGTTAGGATTGTTTTTGATAAAACTTGAGGTGGGAGGAAAGAAAAATTCACTTGGGGCTAGCTAGTGAGAGTAACCTTCAACTCAGATGCCTTTTAGAAATTGTAATAATTATTTGTCTTTTTGCAGTTGAATTGCCAGCAGTTACAATAAATGAAGAAACTGGCTTAGCTGAAGTTAATTTTAAAAAGAAAAGTCATTTGAATATTAGAACACATCCGATTGCCACATCATTTGCTGTATTTGATGAGTAAGTTAATAAGATTGTAGAATTTTGAAAATATGACTTGCCCTTTTCTTCTTAGTTCATGTGGAAAATTTTCTTTTGGAAAAATTGTTTCAGTATTATTGTATCTCAGTAATTTTTTTATCCTTATTGTTTGCAAATATAGATTAAAGTTTCCAAGTTACTTTTGATTTACCTGGCTTAACAGGAGCCAACACTTCTATATACATTACACATACTATTCTCATTTTGTTTCCAATCTTCAAGTTAGGTGGCACAAGAATTATACCAATTTTACAGGTGAAGCAACAGGCACAGAAAGCTTAAATGTCACCCAGGGTCACACAGCTAATAAAATATTCCAGAACTAGGACTTAACCCAATTCTGATTCTACTACACAACTTCCATGAGGATGATTGGAATTTCTGTCTGCTTCTGTTCTTTGTAATTCTGGAATTCTAAAATGTTACAATTAGCTGAACCTGTTCCCTTCTGAACATGTTTATTTTGTGTGTTAAAGTGAGTTGCAAAGAATTAGTATGTTTTGTCTTCTATAGCACTTTACTCATAGTTGACCCTACGGGAGAAGAGGAACATCTGGCAACAGGAACCTTAACAGTCGTAATAGATGAGGAAGACAAACTGTGTTGTCTACACAAACCAGGCATGTTATTTTACTTCAACTTTAAACATAGTCCTAGTTTTAAAAAATCACTTGTTTCACCCTTTTCTATAGGATATGTTCGACAAAAAATTAGCTTAATCGTGCATAACACTATATCTTTAAAAAAAGTGGAGTTTTGTTTATCAGGATTTAGTGACTGACACTGTTTCTTTTCTGCTTCAGATTATTTCCAGAACAAGACTACTTTTAGCATTATTGTATGTAACTCTTTTTGAGACAATATCCTAGTCAAGACAATAAAATATTCTTCCTTTCCCATGTTTTGTTTTCTAGGTGGTTGTATTTTGTTTTAAATCAGCATCAATAGGAAAAAGTAAAATAACCAGTGTAGTATATAACATTTCTTTTCAGGTGGAAGTGGGCTAACTGGAGCTAAACTTCAGGACTGTATGAGTAGGGCAGTTACAAGACACAAAGAAGCAAAGAAACTGATGGATGAAGTAATTGACAGTGTGAAACCAAAATAAACAGCCAGCACATATTTTTCAAAATGGATTTGTAAAAATTGTATTTGTTACAGCGCTCACAAATCTTTTATACTAAATAAACAAATATCAATACTACATTTACAAAGTCCTTTTTTTCCCCTAGAATTTCTTAGGCCACCTCCTTATACTATGTACAATATTCCTTAGTGGAAAAAAAAAATGCACAGTAAAGCAACTGTTTAAAAGGCTGTGACTTAAGAAAACCAACCCTAATTTGTTAGATGAACTCCCTAATTTTTAAAATTTCAGGGTTGGGTTCCCATAGTAACTTAGTACTTCTGCCCCCACTCTAGCCATGTAAAATACTGACACTTAAAAAAACCCAACAAAACAAAAGCAAGTGAAATAAAAACCCAGAAAAACCCTCTGATTCAATGCTCTTTTTCTGAAGAGGAAAAAAAAAACAGAACCCTAAATAATTGGTGACTCAGAATTTTGGAGTGGTTGGCGTGCCTCTCTTCATTTTACTTTTTGACTGGCTGCCTGTATGTTGATGCCGATGGAGCTGAGCTGTTTGTGCTGCTGCTGCTGCTGCCATAGCCATTTGATGCTGTAAGAATCGCAACTGCTGCCAGAGGGGGAAGGAAAAAAATTCAAGTTATGTTACATTGAGGTAGGTATGGACAGGTGCTTTTCTTGAGAGAGAACGATGGAAAACAACAAAACTTGAAAGTGAGAAAGCACCATAATAACAAAAAGGGGACTGTACCACATTGAGACAATGCACAGTCAAGCAGCACCAGTGGCACGGAAGCCTGCTGAGGGCCTTTTAAAGATCATGGATCAACTTGAAATTGTTTTGTTATTTTGCCCTGTCAGTCTTTACTGTAGTAACTCAGCAACTTCAGTGACCAACGTGGTTCATAGTGGGAGTTTCTAACAATATAAATATTTACATCTCAAGTTTCAAGTTCCTTTTCCTTGCTATATTGGTTATTTATACTAAAATAATGAAAAACACCAGAAGTTATGACATTTAGTAATATGAACACTGCTATATATTTTCTGCACTATAATGTCAAAAATAGTTGGCATTTAAGCATTGTCTGATTTTGAAATTATAATGGCAATTGGGAAGAACTGGTAATGTGCCGACAGGACTCCTTGAATGTTGAATTAGGAAAAGATCTTAAATGTCTAAAATGTTAAGTATTCAAGTTGAATGACCAGTATGTTGGAACTCTTGATGCTAAATTTACTAATAACTTTATTTACTGAATATTAAAGTGCATAAAAGAATTAAGAAAGAACTAAACCAAAGTATTAGGGGGTACTTTGGGAGCTTAGAATTGTATTTTTTAAAAAAATGTAATCAGAGTGAAGTTGCTGGATTACTTGTATCTGTTGCTGCTGCTGTTGAAAGGCAGAGGAGAGCTGGAATCTCTGCTGAGGAAGGCTTTGCTCAGGTCTGTTCTCGGCAGAGCCAAGCTGAGACAACACTACAGAAAGGAGAAGGGGAAAGCAGGCCAGTCAAAAAGGTTTGAAGGTTATCAGAGTTAGAAAGGGCAACACAGAAAATGGGATAATAGAAAGGCTGTCAGTATGATTAATCCTAGATATAAAATCACAACATTTCAGAATAAAGTAGTCACTTGTTAGTTGATGCATGCAATTAGGTTATAAAGCTTTGTGGTCATGCAACAAGTTTTCCTATAGGACTTTAATGTATATTCTTAAGGGTTTTTTTTGGGGGGGGGCAGAGGTGGGAGGGGAACTCAATGAAGTTTGGAGTGAAATCTTGATGTTTAATTTGGAAGGTATTTTTCCAGTATCAAAAACTGCTATCCATAAAATTAAAAAGTATGTTTCTGATGTTCCCCAGGAGCAGAAAGACAGCTTAAATAAGATTAACTTATAGATGCGTTCAAATAAGTGTATCAAGACAAAGACTTGTGTTAGAAGTCCGTATTTTAACAAAATTTGGTCAATGTATACATTTTGATAAAAGTACAGAATTTGAGCTGGAAAGAACCTTGGTAATTATTTAATCCAACCCCCTCAATTTCCAAGGTAGTAACTCAAGGCCCAGAGAACTTAAGAAATTTTTATCCAAGGTCACATGCTTGTTAATGACAGAGCCAGAACTAGAACCCACATCACATGATTTGCAATTCATTGCTCTTTCCACTAAACCATTTTGTAGGTATTATCATACCTGTACTACAATTCAAGTCTAGAAATAACAACTACTAATTGCTTATTTCCAAGAGTTTAGTTCTTCTTTATATATTCAATGGTATCTAGGTTCACAAATTTGTAGTGTTTTGTTATGTGGGGGTAGGGAGGGAATGGGATATGTAAAGGGCTTCCTAAAATCCAGAGACCTTTTAAATGTGTTCCAGGTAAACCATTCCCCTAACACCTCATCTACACAATATGGACTATCTTAATTGTAGTTTTAGCAATTCGAATTGCATTTCCAATGAATCATTTCGCACAGATAAAAAGATTTTGTAAAAGACCTTAGGGGCCTTCCAGTCCAATCCCTATACTTTACAGATGAGGAACTAAAGCAGAGTCATTAATTGATTTGTCCGACAGACTGTGGATATGCAAACTGCCAGGAAAAAAAAGGTAAAATATAGAAAAAGATGCATTTTGAATAAGTAGATAATGTGCACAATTACTGATAAACATTTTAAATAGACATTTTTTAATTGCCTAATTCATTTAGTAACTGTGCAGAATTGTAACTGTAACATAACATGCGGAAAAACTACAGTTAGTAATTTGTGGAGGGCCAGGCATTTCTAATTGATCAATTACAACTGAATGTAATGAAATACTAAAAAGGGGCCTCAACTGACAGATCTCAAGAGTTCACACATTAAAACCAACTCTACTTTCTACTTTAAGTCCCCAGTTATCATCTGCCTGGAAAGGAAAAGAAAAAAATAATTCAAAAGGTGAAATAAAAATGGCAAGTGAATTTTGGATTGAGTACTTTTTTTTTGCTTCAAAACACAGCATAAGTTGAACAGAGACATACCCGCTGCCTGGGACTGCATAAAGCTCCCAACTCCAGTCAAGTTAATAACAGCAGCTTGTTGAGCAGATAAGGCCTGGTCTTGACTGGCTGTACCTGGTTCAGAACTCTGACCACAAAGAAAAAGAGGCAGTAATGAACTCCATGTTGTCAAGGAAGAGACACAATGAAAAAAACAATTTTACTTATTTGATAGTTAAAAGAAAAATCCTCTAAACACCATGATAAAAACTTTTCCCCTTTAAAAAGATATTTGCTATGTTATGTTAGACTAAGTTTCAGGGAAAAACATAACAGTGCAGAACATAAGGATTTAAAGCTGCTCTGGCTAGCACTATTTGGTACTTAATAGGTACCTAATAAATGCTTACTGACTTCTGGTTAAAACACATGCCCAGAAAACTCTTGCCCTGTTCTATTAATCTAATCCGACAGAACTAACAAATTCCTTACACTTTAACGTGCTAATAATCTTTTGAGCAAATATATATGGAAGAAGTATTTATCAATGTAGTTTAAGAAGAATTTAGCATCAGTGTAGAAATGAAAGTGAGAAAGTACTATTCCCCAGTAGATAAATGGTCAAAGGATAAGAAAAAGCAGTTTTCAAAGGAAAAAATCCAAACTATCAATAATCGAATGAAATAATCAACTTTGAGGTTTCCCTGACTGGCAGATGACAAAAGAGGAAAATGAAAAGTCGCTGAAAGTAAAAAGGTACCCTAGAGCACTGTTGGTGGAACTGTGAATTGGTCAGGCTATTCTACATAGTAGATTGGAACTCTACCCCAAAAGTTACTGTGCATATCCTTTGACCCACCTGCACCACTAACAGACATCTCCCAAAGAGATCAAATAAAGAGGAAAAGGACCTATATGTACAAAAAATATTCATAACAGTTTCTTAGGAGCCCAAAACTGGAAACTAAGGGGCTTTCTATCAGGGAATGGTTAAACAAATTGTGGTAAATGAATGAAATGTATTACTATACCATAAGAAAGGACAAAAGGGATAGATTCAGAGGAAACTGGAGAGACTATAAATTGAAGCAAAGTGAAGCAAGCAATAAAGTCAGAGAACAATTTATACGATAACAATAACATAGCAAAAACAATTTTGAAAAACTTCTAGAATTCTGACTAATGCAAGGAAAAATCACAAGTCCAGAAGACTGAAGATGAAACATGTCACAAATCATCTCTCCTGTCAGTGAGGTGATGAACTTAAAATGCAAAGATAAACATATTTTCAGACATGGTCAGTGTGGGAACAATGCATGTTTATGATGAGGATTTTTTTTAAATTTTTAGTTCAATGGAGGGAGGGTTATAGGGGGGAACAGTGGAAGGAGCAGATTATAAATGAATATAAAAGTAAATTTATTATTTTCAAAAAAGTTAAATTGAAAATCAAACAATTCACGTTATTATATCAAACTCCTCCCTCTGTCCCTGTACTTTATAGGCATGTCACACTGTGACTGTTTAGAACTTTATAATTTATTATTATTGTTAATAAGTACAATAAATCTTGGTTTTACACAAGAGCAAGAGGGCATATACCTGTTCTGGCTGCTGAGGACTAGAAGTTGTAGGGGGCTGAGACTGTTGCTGTGGAGAAAAGGGAGAAAGCTGCTGTTGCTGTTGCTGCTGCTGCTGAAGTGGATTGAAAATAAGTGAACCACCTGGAAGCTGTTAAGGAATTTAAAAATTATTAATTGGCTAAATTCACATTTTCATATACTGTTAAAGTGAACTTTTGATAACTGGATTGTTGGATCTTAGATTTAGAACTGTAAGGGACCTCAGAAGGCATCTAGTCCCACCCCCTGGTTTCTCGGATGAGGAAACTGAGGCCCAGGGAGGTTAAATGACATGTGCAAAGCCATGGAGACACTGGAAATCTCAAAAATGCTGACTCCAGTGAGTGCACAATCCATTCTATCAAAATATGAACAACACAGCCCTGGCAACCCATCTGGACATGGTTTTTTAAAATGAAAAATCATTTATTAAGCACTTACTATTGCAAACACTTGGGATATGAGAAAAAGAAGACAGTCCCTATTCTCAAGCTCTAACAGAAAAGATAACACACAGAAGAATTCAGCTGCAGGAGAGCAGGATGTAAGCACCAAGGGTATAACTACAGCAACAAAGGCATGTCTGTCTGACATGAGCAGCCCATTCCCACTGGGAAGGGGAAAGGTGAGAGGGAATTCTGGGTTCCTGATGGCTGGCTCATTGTCCAGAATGGAGGCAAAAATTTTGAAGGTTTAATACAATTAAAAGGCACATTTGAATGTTCTTTCTGTAGACAAGTATTTCATTTTTACAGATGACAAATTACCACTCAAGGACATCACAGTAAAGTCCTTTGTTATTTCTTGTTTAGTTTATTTCTTTTTACCTTCAAGTTCACTTTTCTCACATCTTAAACACAATGCCATCCTAAAACCTTTCTAGTGGCTGAGCATTTGATAAAAATCAGACAAGTCAGGGCGACTAGATGATACAGTGGATAGAGCACCGGCCCTGGAGTCAGGAGGACCTGAGTTCAAATCCAGCCTCAGACACATAACACTTACTAGCTGTGTGGCCCTGGGCAAGTCACTTAACCCCTACTGCTCAACCAAAAAAACCCCAAAAAACAAGAAACAAAATAAAACAAAAAAATCAGACAAGTCTCTATAAAAACTCCCCCCCCCCCCAAGCTAACTGACTTGAACTTTACCAAAGAAAAACTCAGCTTCAGATAGGTCCTAGAGGGAAACTGCAAAAGAGATGAAAAGCTAAATGTCATTTGTAAAGAATACACTCAGCTCTGGTTGCTCACATTCTGTTTTGGGAACTTTTTTTGTTCAATTTTTAAAAAAATGTCATTGTTGTTCCTATCTCCCTGGTAAGGAAACCCCCTCTACCAATGCAGATTCACCCAAACTACTGAGAGATTAAGTAATTTGCCCAAATTCACGTAGAGGCAGGATTTCAACCTAGGCTTTACATTACATTATACAGTACCTGTAAGCACTTGATATTTTGGAATCTTAATTTAGATGAGAAAAGACTTGTTATTTTTAAAATATTAGGATCATATAAAGACACATACCAAAAATAGGGTAAAAAAAATCACAAAGTTTTTTCTAACTATAATTAGGAACTAATAGCCAACCTGTTATAGATTAAAATTTTAATCTGCAGATACTTCTGAGGTCCTTGGCATTTGCCTACAGCTACACTAACAATTCCTTTCATGGCTCATACACAAATTTTTCATTCTGTGACTCTTTTGGCAAGAGGAAGGGATAAGTATTAGACCTGGGATTTCATTGGTATAGGAAGGTCCTGGATAAAGAAACTTCCTTTACCAGTACAGCCTGGCAACTTCTCTTCAACTTAAGAGTCTTAGATGGAGAGGATAAGTGGCTTGCCCAGGGTCACACAACCACCATATGCCAGAGGTATTTCTGGCTCAGGGATGGCTCTTTATCCATTATGCCATGCTGCCTCAGCTGCTTGGCCCATGCATTGGTAGAACAGAAGAGGATTCTTAAATCAGAGAAAGCACATAAATGTGGAAAAAGCACTGGATTTGGAGAAGACTTTTAAGACCTAGCCCTCTGCCTTAGGTGAATAACTCTAAGCCTGTTTTCTAAGAGCAACAATACTGAAGACCAAATATGCTAACATATTTAAAATATTTAATAACTATAAAGGATTATATAGATGTGAAATGTTTCTACTACCAGCATCCCCCCAACCAAAAAAAAAGGTGGGGGGAGGAGAAAAAAAGGCTAAGGAATGAGTATGAGTTAGGACGGATTAAGCTTACACTTTGTTTCCCTGACTTTGAATAAACAGTATTAATAATGGCTCCTCAGTTCCTTTTCTGCTTTTTAAAACTCAAGGAAATGGAATTATCTTACACCTTTCCAAATTTCCAAAACTAAACAAGTATAAGCTCAGAAAGAAAGAACCTAGTGTGAAACACCCTTGTTCTCAGTGACAAATGACATACTGTAGCATCAAAATAAACTGGACCAATTTTGCTTTCTGAAATAAGCTCCTAATCTGAAGCATAAAAGTCTTCAAAAGTAACCTGTAGCTAGCTTGCAATTAAGGAAGTTACCTAAAATGCAGAAAAAAACAAAAAAATTCTGTCATAGACCTTCTTGGATGAGTGCTGCTATGGAGACAGATGCCTCTACTGTTTTTTCCAAACAACTTCTTTCTTCTTTGATCCTGATTCACTGGCTTTTAACTCTTCCACATGTGACTCAAATTGTTTTAAATAGTCACCTGCCAATCAAAGATCTGCTCCTCTGCTGTTTCTGAGGCAGTGTCTCTTTCTCCCTTATACTGTACTTTATTGAATCTCTCAACAAACCCCTTTCTTCACAGTGTGTCAGTGTTGATGTCCCTTTGGATCATATAAGAACAAGGCCATTTTCCTCTTACATGTTATCCAAAGTACGCGGGCAGGGGAGAGAAGAGGGGGTAAAGTAAAATATACTTAACTGTTGAGAGGTTTAGCTGAAATCTGACAACTTGTTCTATAACTTGCTCTATTAACAAAAAGCTTAGTGGAAGTAAAAAACCATTTACATAGAGACTATTAAACTGCTTTGAACTCATCATTAACTCATAACTATCTTATTTAACCCAATAAATTTTTTTTTTTTTGGTCAGGCAATGGGGTTAAATGACTTGCCCAGGGTCACACAGCTAGTAAGTGTTACGTGTCTGAGGCCAGATTTAAACTCAGGTCCTCCTGAATCCAGGGCTGGTGCTCTATCCACTGTGCCACCTAGCTGCCCCCCAATAAAAATTTTTAAAAGAAAACTTAGCTTATCATTTCTTGAGCTTTAAATTAGCTTTCTGTTTAGGACTGATCCTGTCAACTCACTTGGTTAGATGCAGTTAGAAAGATATTGGTAGTTGATCATAACAAATTCACCATGAAAACTAGTATGGACTTACATATATAACAGGTTGAATCATATCACCTGAAACACAACTACCTGTGGTAAAAGCCTGATATATCAGTTAATGCTAAAGTGGGTATTAGTCATGTTCCTCCATACTTGTATTAAAAAGGGTCAACTCCTACTTAAAGATGATCCTGATAGTAGTGACTATCAGTACTTCTAGGTGGTCAGAAAAGACTAATGACAGCTGACAGTATTTTCTACAATGTATGTACAAATATGTTATTTTTTGGCTTGTACGTAGCTGACTTTTAATGACACTGTCACTATATGCCTCTTCAATACACAGTAAATCTAAAACTTTTGCTCTAAGAGGGTAGAGAGGAAATAAAAGAGCATCAATGAAACATTAAAAAAAATCAGGGACCAGAGGATTCAGATGGAGATACAGAAAAGCTGAGTAGTGTGGGTCTTCCACCATGTTAAATATAACATATATTAAAAGGAACAAACAGTATGTAATGGATTCATGGTTTGACATTTTCTCAACTTCTTTATGTACAAAAACTGTGTTTGTGGATGATTTTTAAGCTTATAATAAAGTTTATTAAAATAGTATTTAATACTATATGCAAGTGAATAGTGCTTAGTAACTGACAAATCCAGAGTTGGAACTCTATGTCCCAGGGTAGAACTACATTTTCTCCCTCTCCCTTCCAGGACTAGGTCAGTCCTTCACCATCAGAGGTACCTGGACCAATGGGAATGGGGACAGGGTTGACTGTGCCTTCTCAGCCTCCTATCAATGTTTATAGACTCTTAACATACTCCTGATAAAGCCCCTCATTTTTAAAGGCTGGTATAGGTGGCTGAAAATAACCAATACGAGTTACCACATCTTAAACACCCACACCCACTAGAATTGTGAACAGAAGCAATATCTTGTATTTACCTGGAGTAGATTTAAGGGCCTGAGACTTGAAGTATTTTTTAAACCAAAGGGGACACCTGACAAAGAAAAGGTTTTTTAAATTATAAAAAGGAAGCAACAGAATGTTATATATTAAAATAGGCTTGTAATTTGGTACTTGTCCACTGACGTTACTTAAAAAATGTTATCAACAAATCATGGCTATTTTTAGTTTTGTGTGTATTTTGTTCAGCATCTTATATTTGACATATTAGTAAGAAAAATTTAAAAATAATATTGATGGTTTTGGAGATCTTTGACAAAATAAAACCTTCTATTTATAGATATAAGAACTTCTTAATGAATCATTCTTAGCAGAAGACTAGAATGGTGCTATGCAGGCACCATGAATATCACTACAATCATGATTTTACAGCATGGATACCTTCCATTTACACTATATATCTACCATGTACATACATAGTCATTTGCATGTTGTCTCTCCCAGTATCATGAGCTCCTTGAAGGCAGATATCATGTTTTTGCCTGCCTTTCTAAGCCTCCCCAGTACTTAGCACAGTACCTGGCATATAACGAGCACTTAAAAAATGCTTATTGACTGATTATGTATTTCAAATCCTTTATGCAAACGTACTACATATATTCATAGATGACAGACAGACATAAGGTATTCCACTGGGAAAAGACACCATAATGAAACCTTAGGACATTTTGATCTTAGTTACTTAAGAAAGGCAGTTCAACTAATTTGGCCAGGCCACAACTCAATATATACTCAGCCCATTTACCAGTTGGACCAAGTTGGATCTCATTTTCTAAACCGAGCCTTGGCAGACCGTGCATTTATGATATTTCTCAGAAGTGCAGCACAAAAGCATAAAGGGGCATGAATCTGAGAAATCATATCAAAAAAGTAAGTATAACTTTACTCTCATTTCTAATAAGTGCTACGCTAAGCTTGCACATAAATTCTATAGGGGGTCCAAAAAGTTTATTTCACTCATGAATCAAGGAATAACTGTAATGTGTTAGGGGCAAAACAAAACTCTACATGCTTCTCTCTCTTAACAAATGACTAAGTATTGTCTGGTGCAGTGTCATTAAATACACTAGCATGCCTGTGACACGTGGGATCTCTGTACATCTTTTAACCACATCAAGGTTAATCAAGAGAATGTTGGGGATTCAGTACAGACACAGGAATCTTATAACTATTTTATATAGATCTACTTCCTAGAAAGCTTTGAACCCTCAAAACTGAAGGTGTGACTCTTAAGGTACTATAGTCAAGTACACTGACGGAAAATTCAATCATAAGCATTATTTTCAATAGCAACTGGCCATATAACCAGATGAAGTTTAATAAGGGGAAAAAGAACACATGTATGATATTCAACCATAGGAGTCTCAAATAACTTTGTATATGTACCTGAGAATATATATTTTTGTTAAATTATAAATAGATTCATTAATATATTTTATGAAAAATTCCAAATAAATGACAAGGCTCTTTGGTTTAACTCTTTATAAGAAGTGAAACCAACAAGCTGAAATAACATTCATACATATTAATCTTCCAGAGTGAGGAAACTATTTAACAAGTAAAACTGATTTAAAGGTGTACTGTTTGCCCTCTCATTCTTGTAACTAATAAGAAAAACTCGATTTTTCAAATTGTTTCATAAAAGCACTTTGAAGTTATTTTTAACTTATATGTCTGGCCAACAGCAGCTTTTACTAAGTATTCTAACATGTTTTCCAGATTCTATCTCAATTACAGGAAGCATATGTGCAAAGGATCACAGAGTCTGAGTTGGAAGAGAACTCAGAGGTTGTTTGGGTTAACCTCTACTTAATTCACTATTAGTATGACTCTTAAAAGGCAAATTATATTAAAATAATTTATAGGATTAAGAATGCTACAAACATTCTTGATGACATCTACAAGAGTTTAGCATATTTTTTTCAGTTTTATGAGAAATAAGCCAAAGCCCTCAGTGGTCATGGTAGGCTAATATGGTATATGTAGAGAAGTTAGAGGCTTGTATTTTCATGTTCAAGGTCATTACTGTCTTGACAACATGAACATTTTGTCTTTAAGATTACATTATTTTGAATATACTAACCTGATTGAGAGGCTGACTGCATTGCAGCTGGCAATGCACCTGGTACCAGACCTCCTGAGGGTAAAATGCCACTCAGATTTAAACCTGCAGGGGTTATGGCACCAGAATTGCACCCGAGCATGGGATTTGAACTGCTCATCAATGCTTGCGCTCCACTGCAGGTGAGGAAAAGACATGTGTTAAATTCAAAATAGTAACAGTTTTTCCTCTTTGATAGCAGTATACATTTAACTTTGGACAAACTTGCAGTCATTAGTGATAGTGACTAGGCTAAGACTACTCATTCAGTTTATTTCTCTTTAATAATGCCTAATTGTGTGAAATGCACTAAAACCCCCAAATTTCAGCTGGACTTTCTTTTCCCTTTGACCCAAACACCTGTTTGCGACAGCATAGCTTTAGCAATAATTTAATTTTTTGTATACATTTTCATTTGCTTTAGGAAATACAAATCTACTAAACTCTTGACAGAATGAATTCTAGAACTGGTTAGAAGCTCTTCTGGAAAAAAACAACAACAAAATTTGCGTGCAAAAAATTGATATCAAACTCTCTGCGTATGTGTGTGTGTTTCCTTTCTCTTTCTTATGCATAGACTTCTTTATTTCCTTGTTATTTTTAGGCTATATACTGACTGCAGGATACTGAAACTATGTATTATATACAAAAAAAGACTCCCAAAAAAGTGTAACATTGGAAAAATAAAAAAAGATTCTGTCAAAGGAGGAGGCTAAAAAGTACGTAAAATTGAGAAATTCACTGTAAAGATTTCACTGTATTATTTATGAGTATAAAGAACAGGAATACACATCGAGATGATATTACAGTACAAGGATAGCTACAATATACTACTTGTAGCTGTTATCTTTTCTAAAAATTAAACATGCACAATTTTCACATTTGGCTAATGTGGACTTTATTCTTAATTTTACAAGTATGTCCAATAAACTTTAGGCTAGAAAATTTAAAACCATCTATTTTTTTTGGGCACACTGAATCTTTCTGAAAATACATCTAAGAGTTATGACTCATGTAAACTAATGAGAAAACATGGCAGCAAAGCAAACTTACCATACAGAGCCCACTACATTGATGAAGTTAAGTCCAGCAGGGTTTGCCATGACTTGGGTGGACGTGGTTCCTGTAGTTATAGATGTTACCATGGTGGAAAGAGGAATGGTCATTACAGGCATTGCCTGGCTCAGAGACATTTGCTGCTGAGCAAACGGGGTTAACAAAGTGGGCTGAGGGGTGAAGCCTGAATCTTGGGGAGTAGGGGTGGCACAAGGGGTAATAGGAGTTGAGCTCTGAGCATCAGGAGGGTGTGGGGTCGATGAAGGGGTTGGTGTAGGAGTAGATGGCTTAGGAGTTCCAGATCCTGCTCATTGAGAAAAATAAAAAGTGCTAGTTTGTTATAAAAGGCCAGTCCTTTTTAAAATAAGGTTAATGGAATCTTACTTAGCACTGACAATTTGTTCCAGTTTTTTTTAAAGCAGTAAACTGCAGTGTTAATTTCTACATATGATACAAGAGTGTTGCTACACTCAATCACAATTAAGGATGCAGTATATCACCTAAAAAGTCCATTAGTGGCAGTTTTACTATTACAATGCTAATACAAATTGGTACTTTTTCCAACATCCATTTAAAGTTAAAATTCCTATATTCAGTTTTTTTTGTTTTTTTGTTTTGTTTTTTACTAAAGTTCTGAAGCAACCCAAATTAATTTTTATAATGAATCATTTAAAATTGATTTAACTTTTAAACTACTTATATAATTTATACAATAATCTGATAAATCTGAATCAAACTGATTAACAGTATCAATAAATTAGGTTTGGCCAATAAACAAAAAAAATGGGCACTTCTCTCTCTCTCTATATGAATAAATATAATTTCTAACATAGTTCACCCAAATCATAAAAGCCAGTAATAAAGCAAATCATTTTAAAGGTGACGATACTGTATCTTTAACAGTAACTGTGTATTTCTCTTTAAATGTAGAATGTATAGAAAATCTGTTGTGAATGCAGTACGCACAGTTTATCAATTTAAAAAAAAGAAAACAAAAAAAAAAGCAAAACCAAAAGCTCTTGAGGTGTTTTCTTTTTTAGCTTTCATGTCCTGCAGAAAGAAAGGAAAGAAATGTGAATGTCCAGAAGCTGTCACCCAACCCTTACTTCTAGTAACAACCGTGTGCAGTAGAGTAACATAATCCATACCCCCAACATAAGAAGGTGTGAAGAAGACTTAGAGAATTTATCAAAGATTTTTGTTTTTCTTTGTGCAAAACAAGAAGGCAGAAAAATTACACCTTTTGAGCTATCAGGATGAAGATGCTTATAACTAATGCAGAGAACCACACTCTACCACTGTGCCATGTACTAAAAGGTTCAGTACACATAGTCTATTTAAAAAATGTAAAAACTGGAATGGAGTTTCTTTGGACAAATCTCTTTCTAAGATGTCTTAAGATTCATTTTTATTTGAAGAATTTAGTTCAACATTGAGCTAGAATTCTAGTAATTATGTCAATGATAACTAAACCTTTGAAATCACTCAGTTGGAAAAAATTATATTTTAACATCTTCAATATAGTGCTTTACAATCATTATCACAGTTTAATAATCGACAATGATTTATAAAACAGTATAGGAGTATTTTTTAAAAATCAGCTTTTAATTTATTGCATCACCACCTTAGGACTAAACAGACTGTTACATACACAAAGATATAACTGCTATATCCCCTAAGACATTTTTATCAAATCTGTTGCATAACTTAATGCAAAGTGGTCCAAGGTACACTGGTATCAAGAACACTTTGGAATCTCACTGTCACATTAATTTCCAGGCTAATTTTTTTTTAAAGGAAAAAAGTAACACGGATGGCAAATCTATTAGAAACGTATACACAAGGGTGCATACATAGATACAGAAAAACATACAATACAATAAACATAAAGTACATACAGTCAACAAGAGACCTGCCTTCAGCTTTGCAAAACTGATACAATTGGGGGCCCACTGTACATTTGAGTTTTATCATTCCACTGGCCAAGAAGTTGTCTTGGAATGCACTAATGCAAAAGCTTATGAATATTTAATGGAGAATTTAGGTTGTGACTCACTTTGTGATGAGCTGGCAGGTGACAGAGCAGCTGGAGAAAGCATGCTAACTTGACTAAGATCCATAGAAGGTTTCCGAGAAAGACCAGGTGGCTTAGAAGTGGGGGGAGGAGTTGGGGACTTATGATGGCTGCCTGACTGCTGTGGACTAAAAATATTACCTGAAAAAGAATAAATTTACATTATTGCTTTGAATCATCACAGGAGAGATTTTTAATTATGTCAAAGCTACCAATGCAAGTCAAAAGAGTTTTGACAGGTAATGATAGAGCATATCTTTATCACATTGTTTTTACAATTAATTAGCTGTCATCCAAGATCATCCCCCAAAAGTGAAATAAAACCAAGAAATAAAAATAAAGAGGAAATGGATGGACTGCATTACCTGAAGAGCTACTTCCTGAACCTGAAGGAAGTTTAATGGGTGGAGGCCGATGTTTTACTCCCTTTCCCAACACTGATGGCTGAACCAATAAACTCTCGGGCTATTAAGAAGAAATACTTATCAAGATTAAGATTATTACCAAAAATACAGGAACTGTGAAACACATTAAAATCACTCAATTCTCAAATGAAAACACAATTTTACTCCCTACAGAAGAGATTCAGTATTACAGATACCACAATTTTAATGACTGTGATCTAAGAAGTACCACAAAGTCAGGCTCTAATTTGATTTGTGAGAGGTCACTTGGTTTATGTGAGATTTATGGGTTACCATAATAGCCAAAGGAAGTGAAAGGGGGCTCAGGATATTCACCTGAATATAATCCTGGTCCCACAGAAGGCTACAATTGTATCTTTAGAATTCATCTTTCTTTTTGCTTTGAAAACACTTTTAAAAAACTAAACTGATAGTGGTAGAAGAGGCTGCCAGGCCAACATGAGCCAAAGGCAGGTGCTATTTCTTCTTTTCTTTTTCTGGTCCATGCCCAAAAGGACATGCTTTCTGTATCACCTTCCCAGCAAAAGAATGGGATCACGATATTTAAACTCAATTATACTACACCTTTTACAATCCTATTCCACTGAATGTCAACACCACTGCACTGAAGTGATAACCAGGAAACCAGCCAAAAGGCATAAATAAAAGCTATTATTGTTCATGCCTTCATACAAGGGAAGACTATCATAGAATATGATAGGAAAACACCTTTATAGTCTTCTAGTCCAGGAATTCTTAACGTGTGTGTGTGTGTGTGTGTGAATATTCTGACAACTATGTATTTTTTTAAAATTAAGCTGTTTTTCTTTTAAACAAATAATGAAAATCCGCCTCCCCCACCCCATCACCATACCACCCCCTGAACAGGAAAAGAAAAACAAAACCCTTGTAACAAATATGCATAGTCCAGCAAAACAATCCTCATAACTGTGTCCAAAAGAATATGTCTAAATCTGTCTGAGTTGGGTAACACGTCTCATCGTGAGCCCTCTGAAATTGTGGTTAGCTTCTGCTCTCCTGCCTCTCTTCTGTTCCCAGAGCCCAATCGTGGATTGGTATATTTTCTTACTTTCCTTTTCAATTCCTCTTTGTGATCGATCTACTCTTTTGTTAAATTTGTTATGGTTAGGATTAATCCCTCCCCCTCAATGTGCCCTCCCTCTTAATCCCCCCTTTCCTTTCTGTTCCCCTACTGAGTAAACATATTTCTGTTTTTGTTTTTTGCTTTTTGGTGAAGCAGATGGGGTTAAGTGACTTGCCCAGGGTCACATAGCTAGTAAGTGTCAAGTGTCTGAGACCGGATTTGAACTCAGGTCCTCCTGACTCCAAGGCTCTACACATTGTGCCACCTAGCTGCTCCCAGTAAACATATTTCTGTACCCAATTCTGTGTGTGTATTCCTTTGACCACTTCAGATGAAAGTAAGATTCAAGAGTAGCCCCTCCACCCTCTCTTCCCTCCTCCTTTGTATACCCTGGTTATGTGATGTAATTCTCATCACTTTTCCTCTCCTTTTCCATTCTTCTTTTAAGATCAGAAAAACTGACATAAATTTCCTCTATGGACCCCAATGATGACAGAGCAATGGAGGGTATAGTTCCTTCTTTAGTCTCTCAGGATTGCTCATTCTTGTCAACTTTTTATGTTTTTCTTGACTCCAGTATTTGTATTTCAAATTTCTACTCCGCTGTGATCTTTTCATCAAGAAATGCTTGGAAGTCCTCTATTTCACTAAAAATCCATTTTCCCCCTTTAGGATTATACTGTTTTGCTGTGTACTTTATTCTTGGTTACAAGCCTCTATCTTTTGTCTTCTAGAATAATATTCAAAATTCTGATCCTTTAAAATGTTGGCTGCTATACTGTTTGATCTTGACAATGGTTCCTCAATATTTAAAGTTTTGGTTTTTTTTTCTTTCTGGCTGTTTGTATTTTTTTTCTTTGACTTACAAGCTCTGGATTTTGACTATAATGTTCCAGAGAATTTTTGTTTTGAGGTTTCTTTCAGGAAGTGACTGGTGGATTTTTTTCTATTTTCACTTTGCACTCTGGTTCTAAGAGGTCAGGGCAGTTTTCTCTTACAATTTCCTGAACTATGATGCCTAAGATATTTTTGGTAAAGGTTTTCAGGTAGTATAATGATCCTTAAATTCTTTCTCCTTGATCTGTTTTCCATGTCATCTGCTTTTTAAAAAATAAGATACCTTATACTTTCTTCTATCTTCCCCCCAGTCCTTTTACTTTAATATTTCTTGTTTCCTTATGAAATCATTCTCTTCTATTTGACCCATTCTAATTTTCAAGAAGCCTGATAGCCCTTTGTGCTCTTATTTCTTTCCCTCAACTGTTTCCTCTAACACTCTCATTTCATTTATAAAGTCATTTTATCTCTTTTTAAAAACTCTTCTTCATCTCACCCAGGAATTCTATTTGAACTTGTTTCCAAATGGTGTTTCTCAGTCTTCGCTTACTCGATGTTTTGGGAATCATTCTCTTCTGGGATTGTGTCTTGGGGGTCCTTGTCCCATAAGACCTCTTTATGGTTAATTCTTTTTTTGTTTGCTCATTCTTCCAGAATTCCTTCCTGACTTTGTGTTAACAAGACAAGGCTCTATGCATTAGGGTAAAGCTGTTCTGGAGGGAACGGCCGGGGCTAAGCTTCATTCTGTTTTTTGTCCTTTTGTGTTCTTCCTGCATCTTTCTTGGAGTACACATGTGACAGTTCAGGTTGGGAGACTGCAACCTTTTGGTGTAACCAAAACCATCTAATCCATGTTGAAATCTGAGCCCTGCCCTCCTGGTCTGGGTCTGAGCGACACAACTGTTGGCTTATTGGAGCTGGAGTATACTGCTATTGGAGCTGGCCACTATCAACCAGATGGAAAGCGCTGCAGGTTCATAGTGACAGCGGGCACCCCTTTGGTCTGTGCTTCCTGCCCTGGTTATTCTGCTGCAAACTTTAGACTGGGCTGGGAGTGGATCTGAGATCACAACAAGCTCCTAGAGTGAAAGCCACACAGTTACTGCTTGCTTTGATGCTTGTTTAGTTCTCAGTCTAGGGCCCTTAAATACTCTTTGCCTTGGACCACCCTCAGCCAGACATAGATCCTCTACACAATCTCTACTGGATCTATAGCCCAATACTGGGAAGTGACAGAGCTTCGCACTAGTACACATTCCTGTTCCCTGCATAAGGTCAGACATTTCTGGGCCCAGTCTGGGACCTCTTCCATCCCTGGTGCAAAGCTACAGCCTTGCTGGAAGGCTCCACGGGGGTCTGTGCTCCTTGCCTCCCTCCCTTTTCCCCCTCCCCACCAATCCTACCCCCTAATTTTTCCCCACTACCTCCCAACCCTCCTCTCCACATATCTCCCTATGCCAATTTGGGCTAGAAAAATGACTCACTGTGATTTTTTCTTGAATTTCCCGATCAGGACTGGGTCTGATGCGTTTTCTAGATCTTTGGGGAGTAGTTGTGGGAGACAGCTCGGCTGTACTACTTCCTTCTACTCCACCATCTTGGTTGGTCGATAACTGTATTTCAATATAATTGGTTTCCTTTGTAATACTATGCATTTTATTTTATGCATTTAAAAACATTATTTTAAAAAAAGGGCATTAGGCTTCACCAAACTGCCAAAGGGGTTCATGAGATTTTTAAAAAGGTTAATAAACTCTGCTCTAAACTCCAAATTCCTCATTTTTCAGAGGAGGGAAATGATGTTCAGAGAGGTGAAGTGACTTGCCAAAATCACACACCCTGCTGTTAACAGTAGAGCTAAAACGAGGACAGAGAGGTCTCCTAATTCAAAAGTCCAGCATTCTTTCTATTACACCAGGCTTAACTCCTTAAAAAACACAAATAGCCTTTTAATAATCACATGACCTAAGGAATGTCATTATTTTCATAATCATTTTTTCATAATTAATTCTTACAATGAGAAAATTTTGGGAACACTATGGGTGGTATACATTTTTGCTTAAGTTCGTGCAATATAATTAAGCATAACATTATTAATAAAAAGATGCATTGATAGTAGCTAATCAAATAAGATATTGTGAAAAATTACTTATGTTCTAATATAAACCTCACATTTTAATACACAAATAGGTGCCACTAAAGAAATTTGCTTTCAAAAATAAAAGTTACCAAATATAGCAAACAATGAATGACAAAAAAATTCCCAACATTATAAATAGTTGATTAAGGCTAAAAAGTGAAAAATGTAATAGAAAAACACAGTAATATACTAAGAACTCTATGCCACAATGAAAAGCTTAATCAACCATCTATAAGGCACTCGGGCATTATAGACACTAAAGAATATATGTGGAATACTAAAGCAATCTTCAAATTTGATAATAGGTTAGGCTGTTCTTTGAACTCTTTATAGTGATACTGTCAATTTACCAAAACAAGAACCCTTAAGCAGTTTTAAAGGCATTCAATTAAATAGGGAACTAAAAATTAAAGGATAATAAGAGTTTGTAGCTTAGTTGAGATAAAGATCTATGAATTATTGTGTACATAAAGTGGCAAAAGAAACCCAACATTTTTAAAAAGAAAAGAATCATTCGGGTTCTTCTGTTTGGATTATTCATAAGGAAATAACAGTGACCACTCTTACTTCCATTTCTTTCCCTGGAGAAAGTTGACTAAGATTGCCAGATCCACTTGAGTGGGACATCTTCACTGGACATTTGGCTTCATTCTGAATCAACTCTTGGTATTGATTAATTATTCTGAAATATATATGAAAAAAAGAATTTGTTGCTACTGTTTCAAATGAACTCATTACAGATGCACTGAATGGATAACAAAAATCCCAATGAAAATGTTGCTCTATGAACAGGCATGACCTTGACAAAATTACCTCATTTTTCACTTTTTTCTGCATGTTCTAAATGGTATACAACCAAGCTCCCACATTCATCAAAAATGACCAATGTAGGCCCTATTCAATGGTTAGATCATACCAACTAAATTTCCCATACTGACAATGTAAACATCTGATCTTTACATACTATAGATGGTTTAGGAATCTATTTTTTAATTTAACCAAAAGCCATCAAAAGCACCTGCTTATAGCATTTTTTAATCCAACTTTTACCCAGCTAAAATTACTTTTGTTAGCTAAAATGACTGAAAACTACCTTTCTACTGTAATCTCACTTAGCATTGTCCATTCACTAGCTAAAAATAAATGAAAGGAAAAAAAGAATACATTTTAGGCATTTGTAGAATCATAATTTCAGACCAGTGAAGGACCAGACTTCAATGTAATTCAACACTCTCATTTTATAAATGAGGAAACTGAGGCCCAGAGAGGTGACCTGACTGTCTAAAGTTGGAGCGGGGAACCTGTGGCCTTCCAGGTCCTAGAGTGCTGACTTTTGACTGAGTCCAAGTTTTACAGAACAAATCCTTTTATTAAGAGGATTTGTTTGGTGAAGTTTGGATTCAGTTAAAGGGACGCACTTAAGGACCTAGAGGGTCACATGTGGCCTTGAGGCTGCAGGTCCCCCAACCCTGGCCTAAATCATACAGCTAGCTATTAACAGAATAGGGACCAAAAAGAATCTAGGTTTTCTCATTCCTGATTGGTAGCTCACTGTGTACTATACTATGCAGATTTATTCCCTTTTGGATTGATTCTGTGCTTTTTCCTGATTACAAAACAAGCAGAAAACAAGATCTGAAATGTTTTACCTTTCAGCGTCAGTCTTTGATCCAATAAGGAACCTGAAGCATTAAAGAAAAATTCAGATATGAGTCATTTCCTGCAGCAGTAGGATGGATGGACAGCTGTGGAAATCTCCAGATCCAAAACTAAACTTAAACAAGTTATAGTAGAAAAATATAATTCTATGCATATCATGATTTTTAAAATTACCAGGACAATATAAAACAGGGTTTTACATTAGATTTGTTATCTAATGTACTATTTATCTGAAGTCAAGTAAGTGAGGATAATGTTCAAGGAATTCAGACTCAGACTACATACAGTGAAATTTCCTGGGTTGGGGTAAAGCACTCTATGCTGTTTAGCCAGGTAAACCTCTTCAATTGGTTGGCAAACTTTAGCTGCTGATTTCAATTGCCAGAACATGTGGCAGGTAACGTCCAAAAGAAATTTCACAATATTCTGATAATCACACGAGCCCTTTGCTCTGTTGCTTTTCCCCCTCTTTTTGTCCAAAACTGCACTCATTTATTTTCTCCAAGTCTACCTTCCTAACACATTTCATTTGCTGTTATACCTAGGTTTTAATGCTTCAACCAGCTATTTCTTTGGAGTCTGTGTCTCTATGACCTTCTGGTGTTCCCACTCTCCTAATACACATTTTTGGGTAAGTCCTATCATTTGATTTCATTGCCCAGGGAGAAAAATCATATAACTGAGGTGACTTCACTTGCCACAAATTTATGGTGCATTATTTTTTTCTGGGTTCTTATTTCTGCTTAAAAAGTGAAACTAGAACACTGATGATGAAACAGAAGAAGAAAGGTTGAGGAAGAAAGTGGTGATAGTACAGATTCAAAAATCAAAGACTGTCAGCGGAGAGAATGATCTCAGGAGTTTAGAAGCCTGAAGGGAGAAACTTTAGGTGATGCTTCACCAATAGAGAAATTGATATTTAAAGCAGCATAATCCACTTCCTTTCCCCTCCCACTTAAAAGTTCCCTACAAGGGATTGTAAACTCCCTGAGGGCAGGCAGTTTTTAAATGGGTCCCCATTACTTAGCACAGTACTTTGAACAGAGAAGGCACAGTGTTGAATTGAAGCTTAAGCTGATATATTTTCCTCAGGGCTTAATTATTGCCACCACTGTAGAAACATCCTGCCCCTAGGAAGCTGATAGTCTAACGCTGAAGTACAGGAACAAGCAAATGCCCATAAACACTATGACAAACGTTATGTATCAGTTTCCTCAACTGTAGAGTGGTGGTGGGCCATTAGGTCCAATGATCTTCAAGATTCCTTCCAGCTTCAGTAAATTTAAGAAATACGCATCAAGGTGTGCAGAAAAACTTTTGACTCTAGGAAAATCTTTCTGCCTCACATCCTTTCTCCTTAAATGTTATATTATATATAGGTAAGGACAGGTGTAGCTATTTCTGAAACTGGTATTTGTAGCCCCAACTTGATATTAAACTCAACTCAGTATTCACAAAGCTTAGCCTATGACTTCCTCCTGGTACTTAGCAATTGAGGATTTGGGGAAAAGTTTTGGTTTTGGAAGGACATTAACAAGTAGGCAACCAGAAGGGTGATGTGATTCAAATGTTTGCTGCTCTAGGGGTGGTTAAACTAAAAAGGAGAAGGCTTAACAGAGACATAATAGCTACAGTTAAATACCTGAAGGGACATCATGTGGAAGAAGGAGTAGACTTACTTTTGTTTGGCCCCACAGGACATAACTGGAAACAGTGAACAGAAGTTGGTGAGGTAGACTGAGGCTGGTTTTATAAACAAACTTCCTGACACTAGAGTTGGCAATAAAGGGCATATTCTACTCTAGAAGACGATGAGTGAGTAACGTTGTAGAGAGGATTTATGCTTTAGGTATCAGGTTGGTCTATTCTAGAGTCCCTTCCATCTCTAAGATTCTACTCTAACTCTTATCAACACTCTATCTCATTCCCTATTTTTAGTACCCATTTCAAAAGGTTGCTCTAAGGATCAAATGAAATAATATATAGTAAAGGACTTTGTACAACTTAAAAGTCCTATATAAATTGTCCATTATTATATTATTACCTACAGTGACAATTTCAAAGCTTTCCCTGCTGCCATACCCTTTTCTAAGGTTCTCAAAAGTAACCAAAACCCCAAGTTTTTTATCAAATGACTTCAGTTCCTACTTCAGAAGACTGAGGCATTTAGAAAAGGGCTTCCCTCCTGACCACTTTCAGATCTTGCATTAGTAGTTATCCCCTTTACTTCCTGCATTTCAATCTTTCTTCTCCACTCTTCCTTCCCACCTGCCTATAAATTCTACCACAATTTCCTGATCATGCCAGATTGATTGCCATTTTGGTCTTCTTTGAGGACAAAGGACAATGAACGATGATGAACTGTTAAATTTCTTTAAAAGTCTCCTACACGTGATGCCAGGTATTGTTTCCTCACTACCTGCTCACCTCAATCCTTTGTAGTAAAGAGTCTGCCCAGGAAAAGTAGGTACTACTGAACCTGCTTTCTGAAAGGCTGCCTCCTAAACTGCCAAATCCAATCATCTTTTTCTCAATTTTTCTCCTCTTGGAAGTCTCTGCATCATTTTGACACTGCAAGTCTTTTTCTATTATTCGAAATTTTCTCCTCTGTTGGATTCTGAGACATCAGACACACCTTACTCTCTGTCTACTTCACCTGGTAACTCTCAGTATTCTTCTGTTCCTCATCCTTATGTGGTGGATACTACCCCAAGGTTTTGTATCTTGGACCTCTTCTTGCTCGATATTCTCTCCTTTGGCAAACTCACTCTATTATCACTTCTATATAGATGACTCCTGATTCTGTATCACCAACCCTGACTTTTCTTTTGAACTCCAAACTCATAGATCTACTTGAATGTCTCACTAGTTCTCCTGGGGAGAACTGCCTAAAATGGCTTATTTCGCTTCCCCTAAACTTCCTTTTACTAGTGTTCTATCATTGCCACCATTATTCACTTAGTCTCCATTTTCAAAACCTTGGTATTATCTCTGCTTCTAACAACCAGTTATTGATTTTACCCTGCAATATTTCCTACATCTGTTCCCTCTTTATTCCCACTACCACTGCCTTAGTCTAGACTCTAGAGCCTCACTGACACTCTTCTGAAGGAGACTGCACTAGCTTTCTTACACGTCTTCCCAGTTCCATCCTCTTTAACATGAAATATTCTTCACATTACTTCCAGAATCATCTTCTTTATGCGAGTTGCTTATTTGCTCTACTGAGTAATGCTTAAATTTTGCTGAATGGCATTCAAAGCCTTTATAATTTGATTCCACTCTACCTTTCCAGCTATCAATCAAAATTCTTTCTCTACAGGTCTTCTATATTTCACTTAAACTGGATTATTCTCTGTCTCCAAATATTCCTTGCAATCCTCTGCACTGTTCTCTATATCTGGAATGCTATCCTTTTTACACATACCCCCCTCTTTCTCCCTCTCCTTTTGAATTCTCACTTATCCTTTAGCAATCAACTCAAATGCCAAATCCTATGAGAAGTCTTTCCATCTTTCTCATTCTCTCTTTAGGTGACAACCTTCACCCTTAAACCTAATGCAACAGCACCTGGTTTAACCTCTTTAATATAACTGTTATGTTTCATTGTACATTACTCACTTGTGTGTCTTATCTTCTCACCTGAATGTAAACTCCAATTTTATCTCTCTCAGTGCCTATAAGTAAGCTCTGTGTACAATAGTTGTTTAATAAATTACTTAAATTTAACTAAACACAAGGATAGGAAATAAATGACCCCTTTGAGCCTTTTACCAAATCTTAATTTTAAGATATAACTAAAATTTCATCTTATTTCAAATCAAAAATTAAATTATTTGTCAAAATTCCATTTTATAAATATTAAAAGCTCAAGAAATGTTCGCTGCATATTCAGCTGATATAAATACATGTGTATTTAAACAGAACTTACTGGGTTGGTGTCATTGGGCTCTCACTTTCTTCATCACTTCTATAAGTCTGTATTTTCCCATAGTAAAGTGGATTACCAAGTGATTGAAAAATGGTTAGCTTTGTTTTCTGAAACTGATTACCAACTTCACATTCAAACACATAATCTTCTTTTATCTCCTAAAAAAGACAAAATATCACAAATAGTGCTCTTCCAAAGCAAGGTAGCAATTCAAATTAATAGTAAAACAGGAGAAAAGGTGAGTGAAGGCAGAGCTGCTGAAACAAATTCTGACTATCCATACATGCCTAAAATGATTTCCTGACCTTATTCTACTGGTCTCCCACCCCCACCCCAATGTCTGGTAGGCAAACAGAAAATAGCTCCTATGGTACTTGGCTTTTTTTTTTTTAGTCTTTGCCTAACAATAAAAATAACTTACAAGTGTTTTTTCATATAATTTATCACTTGGAAAATACAATGGAACTTTTAATTTCATGAATCCAGCTTAACAGAAATATTATAGACACACATAATGGACACATAAAATGCAAATAATAACACTAGAAGGAAATATCCTTTGAAAACAATCCTAATTTTTATTATTTGTAATTTTTTCTCTACTATACAAAAAGGATCTTTTAACATTTCAATTTCTTGTGATGACCTAAACTGAAAACTTCCCACTAAAAAGATCTAGTAGCTCCCACTTTCAAGGAATAAGACTAATAACAGTGAACTTTTTTCTTCAAGGTTCAATTCTAGAAGACATGTGCATCAAAAATTTAGAATAAAAAGTGAACAGCAGTAATTACCTATACAGTTTTAAAGAAAACCAAAAATTAACATTTAATATCTGGTTTCTAATGAAGCAACTATCTGTAAGTTATGAAGGAGAATATAATTTTTCTTTCTGGAAGTTCATGACACCTTACAAAACCAGATGTTTTTGATTATTCTTAAAAAGATAACTCAATATCATGAGTAGAATTTATTAGAAAAAAAAGCAGGGGCAATAATCATCATCTCAAAGTTAAAGCTAAAATAGATTTAATCAAAAGAGAAAAGAGAGAAAAATAGGGAAACTACACTATATGTCAGCCATATTAATCAATAGTTTTAAATTATTTAAAATAATTAGACAGTATAAGGTTGGAATATTGCTGTGGTATAGGAAATGATGAGTTGGTGGACTTAGAAAAATATGAAAAGACTTGGACTTATGAAGGAAGATGTTATCCACCCTTAGAGAAAGGGAGGACAAACAAGTATGAAACGGTCTTACACAGATGCATGTGAATGTATATATACATATGAGTGTGATTATAGACACCTAAGTATATGTAAGTGTGTGTATGTATGTATGTGTACATGTATGTGTGCATATACAGATATATGTATAAATATTTGTGTGTGTGTGTGTTTATGAGTACATATATCTGAGCTTAATTGTAGCCTTCTTGGGGAGAAGGGAGGGAGGGAGGAAGGGGAAAAAAAGAACATAGCAAAAATTGCACAGCAGAGAACAAAAGAAAACCTACAAGGAAGTAAAAAAGAGATGGACATCTCTGAACACAATGTGTAGTATTTAACATATAGGCTTTCTTGAAGTAGAAATGTATTGCTGTGTATTTTGAATCCTCTCTTAGGTTCTGCTGTATACATGGCAACATTTTTTTTCCTTTTCTTATTTTCTACTTGTTTTAGTATTTAAGTTTATAATAGTTTCTTTTCCTTTTCTTATTATGTATTTAGGTTTAAAATAAATTAATAAAAAATTAAAAAGATAACTCCTAATACTTCATAAATTGTGTTCCAGGACATCTTTGCTAAATATTAGAAACAGAAATTGGCAGAGATTTCAATTACTCACATGTGCTGGCCAGACAGTTGGCTGTGAGTCATCAGATTTGATAGACTTTTCCACTTTAGCATACTTTTCCACCTAAAAAGTCAAACCAACAAAACACTGGTTTGTAGAGCAAAGAACAAAAAAGTTTGAAAGCAGGAAAAGAGCTTAAGAGGTTCAGTAATCCCCTTAGCTACAATTCTATAGAAGAACTTTTTAAAATAAGCACATCAGTTCAAGAAGCTATTTAAGATGAATGAAATAACATTCAACCATAGAAACATAGTTTACAAAAAAACAAACAAACAAAAAAAAAAGGCGGCAGCTAGGTGGCGCAGTGGATAGAGCACTGGCCCTGAATTCAGGAGGACCTGAGTTCAAATCCGGCCTCAGACACTTAACTAGCTGTGTGACACTTAACCCCCATTGCCCAACTAAAAAAACAAAAAAACAAACAAAACATAGTTTAATAGTATTTAGAACTTCTCTACATATTCTGGAAAAGTGATTTGCCTTTAAAATAATCCCTACCCCAAATTTCTTACTACTGAATAGTTTTCATGATATCTCTCTCTCTCTGCCACAGTATTCCATCAGGTGAAGACTTACAATTTGCATATTATTAAACTCAAATTCCACATTTACATAATTTTTGTTTGAGATCTAAGTAACTTTCAAGCTGAATTCTGTCTCCAGTACTTACACAAAAAAAATTTTTTTTTGCAGAATTAGTTCCCAGAAAAGCATATAAACTACTGAAAGATAAAACTCTCTCTACTACTATCTTCAACCTATTTCTTATAACAGTTTTATAAATGAGCATATTAGGAAAAGAGACCGGATAGTAATAATGGAAACAACATGGGATCTGGAGCCTTGGATCTTGCTCCTTACTATAGGTGTGACTTTAGGGAATTCACTAAGCCCTAAGTTTCAGTTTCACCTGTAAAATGAGCAGGTTAGCTCCTTCTAACTCTAAATCCTAGCTCCTTCTAACTCTAAATCCTATCATTTTAGAAGAAGAGAAAGACATGAGGAGTGGTAGGAAGGTTTGATAGTGTTACTTTATAAAGGTAATCTTCCATTCACTTATAGTTCATAGGTAACAAAGCTCTCATCCTTGGTCACCCCAAAACTGTCAATTTTAGAGTGTAATCAATCAACTTGAGAGAAAAAGAACACTTACATGTTATGAGTGTGAAAAACTTAATCAGTTATACAGTAGGGGCTCCATTTGTAAATCAGTCTACTTTGGGAGTCATTTGATTAATCTTACCCTATAAAGAGTTTATAGTTTTTTAATATCTTGAGCTGTTTCATTCACAACCTCACAACAAACAGTACAGAAAGAACAGCATTTTAAATAAGCAATTACTTTTTAAAGACGGTTACCATATACATATAAAGTTCTTTCAAAATTTCCCAAAATTCAAATCAGCATTAGCTAAACTTATGTACCTTTTGTAGAAATAAGTTAATTAACTTACATCCACTTCTGAAGGTGTAGTCAAATAACAAGGGTTCTGTTTCCACATATCCACACACTAAAAATTAAATAACAGTATGAGTATCCTGGAAACTATAACAAAGCAAGGTTTTTATTTTATCAGTAAGTATTAATTTTTAAAAGAAAATGTGCTTACATTTCCTGCTTTAGAAATTTTGAGGTCATACTGCTGGGCTGTTTTTCTCTCTTTTCTTTTCTGCAAATAGTCAAGCAATCTTAGCTGTGGAGGAGCTGTGGAGTGGGACACATCCTGCTGCCGATTCAGGGAAGATCTGGAGTACCTCTTGAAACAGCTAAAATATTTTAAGATTCAAAATGCAAAAATTATACTGAAAGAAATCTTTAATGGATACAGCATGTAAGGAGACATTAAAATTCTGACTGGATTTTTAAAAAAGCATCTATGAATACTTCCAGGAAAGCTGATTTGTATACTACCTATTAAAATAAAAAAACAAAACAAAACACTATAAATAATGGTAGGCTTGCACAGTGCTACAAAGCAGAAAAAATATTATTCAGTAGTTTCTCACTCTCTCCCACAGCATTAGCATATATTTAATGTTAAAAAAAAAGTCTGTAGGAAATGTGCTCAAAAAAACAATTAACATATTTTGCTAAGCAAATTAATACTGGTACCCAAGGGCTTTGGCCTAAAATCTGACAACATTAGTAATGACATTTATATTGAGCTTTAGGGTTTTCCAAAGCACTTTCTACCTCCTCCTATCTTCCCAACCCTGGTTGTTGTACAAGTATGATTATTCTCAGTTTACAGATAAGACTAAGTGATGTGTCCTAGAGCACAAGACTAGTAAATATCAGTGCTGGGATTCAGACTCCATCTACTAAATCATTAGAGATGTTAATCTCAATAAGATTAGTCAGAACAGAGGTCATCCTTGATTAAACACTGGGAATACAAAGAAGTCAAAACCAAAGCACATGAGGCCCATAGGACACACTGGGGGAAAACAACATCCATACAGCAAGAACCTCTGGCAAAAGTTAGGATCACTAGTTATGGCAGAATCTCCTTAGGTCTACATACAATCCTAATACAACGATAATTACCGTTTCATTGGTCGAGTGTTCATCTTCTGTTTATTATAGAGCAATCTGTTTGCAGTACAGGTCACAGCTATAGAAGGATCAAGACACAATGGTTCTGCTGTGGCTAGGATAAGCTGGCTCTCAAGGAGAAGTTTGTCTTCCTGAAATGTAGATATACACATTGATAACACATTGGAGACATTTCAAAACTTTAAAATTATAAACCTAGACATTTAAGACTTTTAAACACTCTTGTACCTTCAAACATATTTGAATGAAATGAAATATTAATTTTAGAATTTTAATACAAGAGTTTAAGGATTTGGCATCATAAAAAGACTCCCATTGATACTACAATAATTCGTACAGTTTCACAAAACGGCCATATCAGAATTATTTGTCCAAAATGAACAATGATGATAGATTACTTTGCTTTCTTCACAGTTAAGAGACAGGTTCAGGATAAAGAATTACATTAGAATGTAATTTTGGCAGTTTGGCCAGCACCTAAGGATTTTACCAGAACAAAGCTAACTAGACTTGTCCTGCATAAACTGAAACATTCAGCTTTGTTTAAGGAAAAAAAAAAAAAAAGGGTGTGTATGACTATGTATGTGTGTATATGTGTACATATATGTGTGTGTATATGTATGTATTTGTTTTGATTGTCATTAAGTAAACTAAGTACTTTATTGAATCTTTTATTAGAACTGAATATTGCATTTTTAAAAAGCACCATCATTCAAAAAATTTAAATCTAGAACTGATATTTACTAATGCTAATTAATCATTTGGCTAAACAAGTACTTTTGCAAAGAAATAAGCATAGTTTGTTCATACAGTTATCACTCTGTAATACATTGTGAAACGAACAGGGAAGTTGCTGTTCTCTCCAGGGAAGAAATGTCTTCTTAATTTTATATATGACTACTGATTCTTTTATAATTACATGCCATAGAAAGAATAATTTAAATTACTACACTGAATAGTTATTTTCTTTAAAAGGGGCTGGATTATTGAGGCATTTCCTGAATGGGATGGAAGCTGGGGTGAAAGGAGGAAATGGACTAATTGAGCTCTAAGGTTTGAGGAATAAGTGACTATAACTATTATTTGAAATATTCTAAGACCACTAATATGAGGCTAACTGATCAGTTAGAGGATTTTAGATTTCATAATTAAATCTTTAATTTAGAGATTATTCAAGATGAGGAAGGTAAGTCCAATGTGTCCAGAATAATTAAACCCAAAAGAGAGCATCTTGGACTGTTTAAGGACGTGAAATGTGGGGAGAAATTTTGCTTCATGACCTTGAAATACGAATATGTATCAATATGTATTAACTTATACTTTTGATGACAACAATTTTTACTTTATGCCTTAAGTATGTGCTCTATTAGGAAAAAAAAGAATTGCTGAACTTACTTGTGTCCATTTATGATTATCACTTGTTATAGAATGAACATCACAGATTAAAGTCTGGAAAAAAATAAATAGCACATCTATATAAAAACACATGAGCATAGGAATAAATTATGCAATTAAAACACTAACATGCAATTAAAACAGCAGTGTACAATTTAAGAATTTAACTGAAAAATGCTCACTTGCATTGTTGGACGTAAGAGAATATGTCTGCTTTGGTAACCTGGAGATTTCATATTCCCAGACTGCCTGTAGTCACGTATTTCTGCTATGACACATCCACAATGAAAAATATTAACCTGTTTAAGAAGAAAAAAAAATGTTTTTTTGGGGGGAAAATACTACTTTCTTAAAGACTGAATCAAGATTTTGAGGCTGTGGTGAAATGCTTAAAAGCATAAAACATTTAAACTAGGTTGATGCTTTTTGTCTCATTGTAGGAAAAAAAATAAAAAACTTAACTTAAGAAGTTTCACTAAAAGATATGAAGATTCAGAGCTTAATAAAAGAGGAAAAGTGATTATCATAGGAGTTAAATAGATGTCATAAGTAAGAGAATAAGCTTTCTTTATATTAGTCTAACAAATACCAAAAACGTTGCCTGCAGCAAGAACATTTAAGTTTACGCAAATGGATGTCCCCAAACATTAAGTCATGCTCATTCCAGGAACATCAGTAATTATTTTCCGACAGGTGACTGATAACTGGTGAGGTAAATGTGACAATGACTTTAGTAGGAAGCACTTGACTCAGTCTATTTATGTCAGATGCAGCAAACAGCAACCTATTAACAACAATATTCAGCCTTTTTACAGGAAAGTAAAAACATTCCAGATTCTACAGCAAATCAACTTTCCATTGGTAAGGGTCGGTGACTCCTTCCACTTTCTAAAGGCAGTTAGTTGTTAAGACATTAATGGAGTCTTCCGCCGAAGGAAACATGTGACTAATAAAAAGGCAATGTAAAGAGAAAATACTTTTCACCTGAGACTTTTCCAGGAGATCAACCAAAATTGGCGGTAATTCTTCAGCATCCAAGTATTCAAGCAGTTCTCCTTCTTCATAAGGCAGGCGAATGGTTTCAGAATCTGCATTTAAAATGACAAAGTAAAACTGGTGGATAAAGTAAAGTGAGAGTACACTTTCTTAATTTAAATGCTCTTTCTCCAAAGGGAACATAAGCAGACATGAAAGGATCAATGAACATAAAGCTGTTCATTTAAAAGGGTTCTGAAGTTCCTCTTCACTTAAGTTACATGAATTAATAATTTAGGTTCCACTCAGTCAACACTATGCTAGGTTATGGATGATAGGATATTTAAATTAGATGTGTTCTCTGCTCTCTCAGAGCTTATAAGTGTAACAAGAGGATAAAGTACAAATAAATAATGATGAAATACAGTGCATTACACACTAGGTCCACTGGAAAGTTGCAAGACAAAGTGCCATGGGAGATGGAACATTGTCAATGACTGAAGTAAGTTGAGGAAAAGTGGCATTTGTGTTATGCTTAAAGAATGGGAAGAAATTCAACAGGACAAGAGAAAAGGGCAGCCTAACAAGGGCACATAAGACCAAATGAAGAAAGCCATGGAAACAACAGTTCAAACATTGTTGTTGTTTTTTTTGGGAGGGAGGAGGCAGAAGAATTTACTTAGCAGGCCACAGGGAGTTACTGAACTTTTCTGAAGAAGAATGGCACAACTAGATATGTAAGAAAAATTAAACCAGTATTATAAATGGATTAGAGGAGGTGGGGGAGCAGAGGGGTGGGGTGGTGTGGAACAGAGTGTAATGAATTCTTCTATTAGGATGGGGCAACGGGAATAAAGAGCAAGGGATGAATGATAAACTACACAAAAGTATGGGGCAAGGAAAAAAAAGGATAAAATCTCTTAGGAAGTATCTAACCAACAGGTACAAGATCAATTCTGCCATAATCAACACCAGTTCAAAAAAATTATTAATATAAAACATAATACAAATTCTAGGCAACTGCCTACTGGTTAAAAAGATTCAATAATTTCAATGGCTTTTATGTCCTTGGGACTATGGTCTATATCTTACATAGGAGCACTTAACACTTACTGAATTAAACATAAGAAAATTCCAAACAAAGAAGCTGATAGTTCCTTGAATTTCATCATAATAAAACTTAAAGTATGTTGATGACTTCATCTTTCATCTACAAAATGGTCACTTATAACAATTCTCTTGATATCACAACTACAAAAGGAATTTGAAACCAATATAAAATGAAAACTTTTTGGCAGAATTCCTACATATGTTCTAAAAATAATCCAAACCTTAATACTCACCACGCTAAAATGTATTACGTAATCTATGACCTAAATTTTTAAAATGCTTAAATTCATATAAATTCCTTTACTAGTCTTAGAAATGTACAGGTGAACCTGGGTTTTCAAAAGCTACACCAGTAGAACTTAAGTTCTGACAGGTCGTACTGAACTAGAAGACTTTAAAAGCCAAGTGATGCATGCTTACAGTACTTACCCGAACCATTCTTTCCCCTGAGCATCAGAGAATAGCCCTCATTTCCTGGGTATAGATTGACTACCAGACAGGAGAGTGTTTCTTGCATAACAAGTTTCTCTAGCAAGTTCACATTTCGTCTCAGCTTCTGCTTTAAAAGGAGACACAGCTCATGAAAATAATCATTAAAACTATTTGATTCATAAGTCACTCTTCTGGAAAAATCAATCCAAGATTACTTACTGGAACATTCAACAATTAGTTAAATAAATATAATTCCTAGAGTAACTAATTCTATAAGGCACAGTTTAAGCAAAGAGGCACTCAGGAACACTTTGCATGTCAATAAACCAACATGTTCTTCAAAGAGAACTTGGGTCAGTATAAATCTGAATAATTTTGTTACGGAAATCAGCACTACTGTGAAGACATTTATTTTCTACTAAAATTCATTATATGAAAAATATCCTGGGGTTTTGGCCCAGTGTGTTTTTTTTTTCTTTCCTCAAATTGCAAAAGATAATACAAAATACTTTCTTTGAATTAGTTAGAAGTTAGCTAGTTCTGATGATTTTCTATACATCTTGCATAATTTTCTTAGCCTTCAGAGTCAATGAGAATCAAATTACTCTTAAATTCCCATTAAAAAAATTGCCGCAGGAGATATTTTAAATTGGCATCAGTATTTTATCTTAGAAATGAACACATTCAAGAACAAAACCAACATTATTTTTATTAGATTTTTATGCTTTGGAAAGGTATTAATCTAGGTAAAAAATGTGTTTGAGATGATCAGAAACACTATTTTCAACTACAGAATGATCAACTATCAAATTTCTGTGAGACTTTTAGCTAAATACACTGGGAGAATTATCATTCTTGGTATACTGCCATTCTCGAATAAAGAGCTTTAACATCCTGAAAATTAAAATAAAACAAAACAAAACAAAAACTTTTTTAAAGGAACAAATTATATTTGGTTTTAACTATCTCAAGTTTTTAGCAGAACCTCTGGGAAATAAAAGTACCCCATTATTAACTTCTATGGTACTAAAAAAAACCAAACAATCCATTGCAACATAGAGGGAATTCCTAGTAGTCTAACATGGAACAGAGTTGAACAAATACCTTCTTGAGAAGCACTGGCCTAGGGAACGTGGCTCCAAACAGATCTAGGTAGATTACCTACTAGTTGGATTAACTGTTTCTAGTGCCTATATTTTAATTTTCTTATCTTTTATACACTTTTAAAAAAAGTTAAAGCTAATTTTTCTGACCATCTGCTCACTTTTAAGATGATCAATTACTAATTTACCTTTGGATTCATTTCTAAATGCACAGGAGTCACCTTAGGAGTCATCTACCTTCCATGAAAAAGCTTAAGGAAATGGTTTGGTAATTTCATCTCACCTCAGTCCTGTGGTTTTAGTTCTTAATTTTCTGCTATATGCTTCTTTACTCCTAGAAATACAATCTTCCTCATGTTTGTCATTAGCCCTAAGTACTTAAAGCCAGGATGATAAGGTCCTTAAAACAACCTATACAACAACCTATACAACTGGATTGAAATTTACCTTGAAAATACAATGTTACATTCAAAGAGAAGGGTACCTTCTAAGAAAGTTAAAAATTAAAAGGTCATTACTTGTATAATTCTACTCTTTATTTCCCTTGCATTTCAATAGGTATAATGCCAAATGAAGAAAAATTCTATTTACCTTTATCTCAGGTTCTTTCTCACATTCTTCTATATATAAGTCATATAGCTTCTGAAATACAGATTTCCTTAAAAAAATCATAAAATTAATGTAACTATGACAATGATCATAAAACATCTGATATTAAATAAACTATACTATAAAAATTTTTTAAGTGTACACACCTTCCACTAGATAAATATTTCCGTTTAGGAGGTCTCTGACGGGCACTTTCAATGACATACTGAAAAAAAGAAGTCTATGAAAACACTGATTTCTTTTGTTTTATAACTGAAACAAATATGTAAGATTACAAATGTATTTCTCAGTGACTTACCATAAAAGTATGGGCAAATTTCTGATGTATGTTAAATTATGCCTTATAAAAAAACCCTATTTGTTATAGTACAATATTGTCATTAACATTTAAATGACAGGAGCAATTGGCAACAAAATTATTTTATAATGATATGATGTAAAAAAGACTCCATAACTTCCAGTTACCATCTATCTCATTGCTGGGAAGTTGTGTAACTTTCCTGAGTTTTATTAGAATATTTATGATTTATTCATTTAGAAATTAGGACATTCAATTGCTAACATTCTTCTTAATTTCCATTATTTTCTCCTCAAAATTATTTAATTCAATTCAACAAATCAGTGGGGGCCTACTATATAAAAAGTACATGATTAGAAAACCAAGTAAGAAATGGAAGACTTGTAACCGTTGTAAAACCTGTCTTAATAAGTTTTCAGTGTCCTTTGTTTGAAAGTTTCCTTCCATAGTAGGTCTTTAATTATATCATATCTAGATTCTAACTATATCCTAAGTTTTTCTCCTAAAAAATACTTACTTGAACATTACTACAACATAGATCATACAGAAACCTCTCAGTTATGGGTAAGAAATGCATTCTTAGCCAAACAACGGATAGAAACAATTGTAAAAGTTAAAATAGTGTTGACTGTATGAAAAACTTCGGCACAAACAAAATCAATGCACCTCTGTATTAAATTCTTCTGAAAAGCATTTGATATCCAAGATATAAAAACAACGAACAGATATATTTCTATCTATTGATATCTCTTAATTGCTTTACACACACACACACCCCCCCACATACCACTACCACCACCCACCACCAAAAGTCATTATTACCTAGCAGTTTAGTGGACAGTGAATTTGAACAAATGGTTCTTCAAAGACGAATTCAAACTATTAACAAACATTTGAAAGAATGCTCCAAAACACTAATAAAATACAAATCAAAATAACTATTACCTCACACCCTGAAAATTGGCAAGGATGACAAAAGATAGGAATAGTAAATGTTGAAGGGGTTGTGGGAAAATAGGCATACAAGTGCATTGTTGGTAAAACTGCTAATCAGTATAACCACTTTGGAAAGCAATTTAGAATTACGTAAATAAAGTGACTAAAGTTCCGTGCCGTCTCACCCAGAGATTACATTATTAAGCTTACACTTCAAAGAGGCCACGAATAATTAAAAAGTCCTCATATTCATCAAAATATTTATAACAGTACTTTTAGTGATAGCAAAAATTTGGAAACAAAGTAGATGCCCATCGATTGGGAAATGGCTAACAAATTGTGGTATATGAATGTAATGAGATATTGTTGAGATGGAAGAAATTATGCATATGATGAAGACAGAAAAGCATAGAAAGATCTACATGAACTGATGCAGAAGGAAGTAAGCAGAGCCAAGAAAAAAAATATGACTACCGCAGTGTAAATGAAAAGAGTAACCATTAAAAAAAAATCAAAAGTGAATGCTGCAAAATTAAAAAACAAGGATGACTTGCACGAGAAGACATCATTCACTCCACCTCTTTGGAGAGGTAGGAAGTCCACAAGTGTTGTACACTGCACATGTTTTCAGACTTTTTTTTGATGCATTGATCAGTTATGCTTATTTTTATATATGTTACATGGGATGGCTGTCTGAAAGGGGGAAGAAAAAGAATTTTGGAAGAAAGTGTAGTGATGTAAAAAACAACAAAATACATCCATAAAAACTGTTTTTAAAAAGGAAAATGAACCAACCAATATATTCACCTGAAGCAAAATTATTTAAGTAACAAAATTTCAATAACTATTTCTTACCTCTGCACGATCCAAAGCTAATTCTAAAGCTTGTTGCTGTAAAATGATTTGAAAAAAAAATTTACTTGATTATTTTAATAATAAACAATGTAATAAGCATTTGAGTGAAAGACTGCTTAATCTAATACATTCACTCCTTTTTTTTGGGGGGTGATCCAAGAATTTTCTTAAATTCACCACCACCCTTACCTAACTCAAATACCTATCTTAGTTAGAAAGGCAGAAAAATACATCAAATGAAAAAAAATTATTCAATCTTGCAAAATTTTTCTTAAAGTACACTTTGTTCTAGGAATGAATAAAAACATGTCAGTGAATGCCAACAAGGATAAAAGAAACTACTCACAAAGTTACATATTTCCTGGTCATCATCAACACCTAAAGCTGTTGTCACAGAATTTGATTTGATGACCTCTCGAAATTTTTTCTGAGTTACCTTTCATTTGAATACAAGAAAGGAGGGAGAAGACAAACATCTGTGTCTTCATAACTGGCTTAACAAAGTCTCATAAATGTTTTCTCTTTCCAGCCCCATAGTAATGGTTGAAGCTTAAGTATTTTAAAATAGAATAATCTTTACTGCATATACAAAGAGAACAAATTACAGATCTAGGTCTGTAGACCTCATTCCTAAACACTAAAATATGTGTTAATTCCATTTAAAAAATTTTTATGAGCCAGATTATCTTCAGCCTTACAAGCTACTGTTAACACATCCTCTAAAGTTACATGGAGAAAAAAAAAACAAAACTTAACTACATCTGCTGACCCTCCCCCATGACAAAATCAAATTCTCCCATTCTATGGAAACTCATGCACTGCTTCTGAACTCGAGATATTCTGCAGTGTTTTTTTTTTAATTGTAATTTGGGCTATAACCAAAAAGTAATGTTCATAGTAATACATATTATCAAACACCTAACTAATAAATTTCAAACACTTTGAAAGTTAACATGACTTTGAAATGCAAGGTTTTTATATAAAAAAAATGGTTACAAAGAGTAAAAACTCCTACTGAAACTCTGTAAAAATTTTGTTAAGAATATGAATTGAGGTCTTCATCTATAGAAAACTTTACATGAAATCACATTTTTCTAAGTTTCCCCTAAAGTTACTGTTCAGTCATATCCAATTCTTCATGAGCCTGTACTGTCCATGGGTTTTTCTTGTCAAAGATTAAATTTGCCATTTTCTTCTCCAATGGATTAAGGCAAACAGATTAACAGACCTGCCCTGGGTCACACAACTATTAAATGTCTAAAGCCTAATTTGAACTCAGGTCTTCCTGATTCCAGGGCCAGCACTCTATCCACAGAGCCACCTAAAGTACAAATGCTTAATAAGTAAGCATGCTATCACTGAAACTTTGCTGAAATGAGAGAAAACTTGAGTTTTAATCTCCACACTAATACTGAATAGCTAGCTGCGTAACCAAGGGCAAACTACTTTATTTCTAGGCCTCAGTTTCCTCATCTGTAAAAAATGGAGATAATGCTGCTTACATAAGATGATGCTACCTCATGTTTTGTGTTCCTTAAAGAACTTTGTGAAGGTTGATTATTATTATGCTTTGCTCTAATATTTTTGGTCCCAAGATTCAAATACAACTCTATATGTAAAAATTTATGAAACTAGGTTCCAATATATGAAACAAAGACTTTGGCCTTGTATTACATATGACATCAACTTAGGGCAAAAAAGCAAATCTACCCAGTGAAATATAAGCATGTGCAGTGCTTATTTGTATCCTCCTTCACATGTTAACTTTAATTGGAATGAAATGGTTAATGCTGTCATATGTTTGAGCAGTTTAATTTTTTTTTCACTTTTTCAACAGTCTTTAGAAAGTTTTTAATTAGGAAATGTGAATGCTTATCATTGAGTGAGTTCCCAATACAGCTAGTGAGGTGATCAGTTAACCCATCAAAATATATTTCTTAATGTTTCTTGTGTTTGGGTTCCTTGCCCTTTAAGAGTGTACAACAGGAACTTACTTCCAAAAAAGGTCAACTACTGTCTAAGTGTGACTGCTAAGAGTAGCTTAGCAGAAGCAGAAATGCATCAGGTTAAGCACTGGGTTTGGGTTAATAGACATGAAAGAATACACATGACTAGAAACTTTTCTGTTCCTGTTATGTGTAAAAAGTAAATGCTTAACTTTTTAGTATATGCTAAAGATCTCAGAAAAGGAAAAAAAAAGATGTGTATATAATATAGATATGTTAATCATGAGGTAGAAAATTTGCATGTGATTACTAAAGTACTTTCCAACTAGATTACTCCAAAAGCACTTTGACATATACTCTGATGCAACTTCTTTTATGTCACAAAAAACTTGCTGCCATGCTCATAGAGAACATACATTTCTTAAGATAATTGTTTGGTTGTTCAGTCGTGGCTGACTCTGTGTGACTCTGTAGAGGATTTTCTTGGCAAAAACACAGGAATGGTTTGCCATTTCCTTCTCCAGTTGTTTAAGGCAAACAGGTTAAGAGACTTGCCCAGGGTCACACAGTTAGTAAGGTTCTGAGGCCACATTTGAACTCAGGTCTTTCTGATTCCAGGCTCAGTGCTCTAGCCACTGAGCCATCTAACTGCCTCTACCTTAAGATAAGAATAGCTAGCATTTTTATATAGTGCTTTAAGGTTTGTGAATACAGATATTATCTCAATTTTCATATCTCCTCAAACTTCTCATGGCTCCCACCAACCTTGCTTCCCCTCAGCTGAGAACTTTGCCTCATACTTTACTCAAACCTCCCCCCAAAATTAAATTGAGGTCATTGTCCAAGAGCTCCCTCTTCTCCATCTTCCCCCCCCCAATAAGATGACTTCTGCCTCTAACTCCTCCTTAATCCTTGTCTCACATAATGAGGTAGCCTTACTCCTCACCAAAGCCCCCTTTTGCCAACCGCACAAGTGATCCCATTCCATCCTGTCTCCTCCAAAAGATTAACCCCTCTGTCAACCACATTCTATCACTTATCTTCAATCTCTCCCTCTCTACTGGCTCATTCCCTACTGCCTACAAACTTGCCTATGTCTCTCTCACTTTCAAAAATCCCTCACTTGATTCTTTCATCTCTGCTATAATCCTATATCTCTTCTGCCCTTTGTGGGCAATCTCCTTGAAAAGGCCTGTTGACAACAGATACTTCTGATTTCTCTTCTCTCATTCACTTCTTGACCAAGCCTTACAATCCAAATTTCAATCTCATTCCACCAAAACTGCTCTCTCTAAAGTTACCAATGATCTTAGCTGTCAAATCCATTGGCCTTTTCTCAATCCTCATTCTTTTCCACCTCTCTGATACTGATGATCACCCTTTTTTCTTTGATACTTTCTAGGTTTTCAAAACACAGCTCTCTCCTGGTTCTCCTCCCACCTATCTGACATGTCCTTCTCAGTCTCCTTTGCTAGATCCTTCTCCAGAACATGCTCTCTAACCATAGGTGTTCCTAGGGATTTTGTCCTGGGTCCTCTTCTCTTTTCCCTCTATGCTACTTTACTTGGCAATTTCATCAGCTACCATGGATTTAATTACCATCTCTATCCTGCCCCAAACTCCAAATGCCTTTTAGACATCTTGAATGTCTAAGCAGACATCTCAAACTCATTATGTCCCAAATGGAACTTATTACCTTTCCCTCTAAACTCGACCCCCATTTCTAGCTTCCCTATTAGTGTAGAGGGCAAGACCATCCTTCCAGTTCCTTAGGCTCACAACTAAGAGTCATCCTGAATTCCTCACTATCTCCCCCCACCCCAATCTGTTGCCAAGGCCTGCTGATTTCACCTCTGCAACATCTCTCACATGCCCTTCTCTCTCCAACAATATCACCACTTTAGTGCAGGCCCTTATCCCCTCATGTCTTCATTATTGTCATAGCCTACTGATGGGTCTGCCTGCTTCAAGTTTCTCCCCACTCCAATCTATCCTCCATTCAGCCATGAAAGTGACTGTCCTAAAACACAGGTCTGATCAGGCTAACCACCCTCCCCCTCCAAATAAATCCCAGTGGCTTCCTATCACCTCCAGGATCAAATAAAAAAGGTTGTTTGGCATTCAAAACCCTTCATAATCTAGCCCTTTCCTACCTTTCCAGTCTTCTTACAACTTACTGACACTAGTCTCCTGTTTCTTCCATGAATAAGCCAACTTCATCTCTCAGCTCTGGGCATTTTCTCTGACTGTCCTCCATGCCTGGAACTCTCTCCTCATCTCTGCTGTCCATGAAGTTCCAACTAAAAGTTTACCTTGTTCAGACAGTCATTCCCAACCTAATTTTAATTCCCAACTTAATTTTAATTTTCTGACCTTTCCCAACTTAATTTTAATGCCTTCCCTCTTTTAATTATTTCCTATTTATCTTGTATATATTGTTTGCACATATCTGTTTGCTTGCTGTCTCTCCCCTTGTAAGCTCCTTAAAGGGAAAGATTGTTTTTTGACTCTTTTTCTATCCCCGGTGATTAGTACAGTGTCAGGCACATAGCAGTCACTTAATAAATGTTTACTGACCGATTTTATCCTCATAACAAAGTAAATGCTATTATTATCTCTATTTTACAGGCAAATAGGTTAAATGACTTGCCCAGCATTCAATAGGTAGCATCTTCAAGTAAGATTTGAACTTAGGTCTTCCTGACTCAGGTCCAGTGCCCAATTTCCTGTGTCATCTAGCTGCCTCAAAATTCACTTTGAGAGACATTTGAGTTGTGGATAAAAACCTGGTCTCTGTCTCTGAATGCTTGGGCTTAAGTCCAAACCTATGAAACAGAATGGCTGTGTGATTCTACACAAGTCATTTAACCTCTTGGTGCCCCAGGCAAGCCTCTGAGACTCTTAAGTTGCTGAATAGCTGCTGGTCTGTCTAGCAGAGGAAATTTTTTTAAAGAGGGGTTCCCTAAACCAATAAAATCACCAGTCCAGGCCCCTTACCTCAAAAGATGAAACTTACCATTGTAGTATAAAAAAAATTATCCAAAAGGAGGAGAAAATAATTTATGTGCGTTGATGAAGTGTGGTGATAATCATGTCCAACATCAATTTCAAAGTACTGCTGAAGTTAAAAAAAAAAAAGACAAAAACTTTATTAACATAAGGTGGTCAAGGAAGTGAAACAAAAAGTATTCAGGTGGTTAACTTGGCAAATTACTTGTGACAGTCATCTTCAAAGTTTTAGGCAACCTGTATGAATATTAAAAAAGCACTTTCTAGAACTTCCATACAAAATCTTTGAATCATTTCTGAAAAGTAAAATTAACAATACTGGGGAGACACATTTGGTCTGTGTATATAGTTTCCAAACACTTTATTCTCTGGAAGAATATAATTGAAGAGATTATTAAACATTACCTTCTATTCTCAAAGAAGTCAACTTTTTTCATAATCTCTTATGGGCTAGTTATTCCCTTATATATCAGTTTCAATGTTCACTAAACACTTTTATGCAAATCAAGGTGAAAAAATCTATCAATTTCAATGACCTTTTAGTATAAAATCCCCCCCCTCCCGCCTTCCCAACCCTTGAAACAAGGGGGGAGGTATTTTGTTACTTCCCTGTGGCAGCTAGGTTTCATAGTGGTAGTACCCTGGACCTAGGATATGAGTTCAAATTTTATTTACTTACTAGCTATGTGACCCTAAAAAACTCACAAGACTTAACCTCTTTAGTCTCGTTTTCCCACCTATAAAATGGGGATAATAATAGCACCTACCTCACAGGGTTCTTATGTATAGTAAATAAAAGCAAACTTTAAAGAGTTATATGTTAATTATTAATCCCCACAAATTTTTATCTTGGCTCCACGCGACCACTAGCGTGCAGTTAGTTCACTGAGCCAAGGGTACAATCTGTGGCTCTCGGTTTAGAGTAAGAAGGCACCTCAAAGGAAGAAACCTCTTTATTCACAATGGGATGTAAGCTTCTCAAGGAGAATTATTTTAACTGTGTATTGCCAGCATAGTGTATGGCAGGGGAGTGGGGGTGTGTGTGTGTGTGTGTTGTGGGGGTGTGTGCATTTATTATGTGCCTACTATGTGCCAGGCACCATGCTAAGCAATTTAGGAAATTACGACTTCATTTGATCCTCACAACAACTCCCAGAGGTATGCTAGAGGCATAGTAGTATGTGCTAAATAAATACCTGTCTATTGATTGTAAAGATGAAGAAACTGAGGCGGTAACTTGCCTGTGTCACACTGGAAATAAAGAGCATAACCAGGATTCAAACACTGGTCTTCTGATTCCAAACTCAACTGTTACAATTTTCTGCTATATAGCTAATTAGTGCTCCTGGAAAAGCCTGAAAATGGAACTTTTTAATCCTGTGATTTAACCAACTTATAAATTAAATACAGGTAGGATGAGAAGCTGACCACAGAGTTAAAAGCTTGTGATTGATTGAATTTTATTTTAAATACCAACGAGATTGATTACTTTAAAATTTAACTTGAAATAAACTGAGAACTTCAAAAATCACTTAGAGTGATATAACTATGCAGGTTGATATCACTTTATTTATCAAAAGCACCTAATCCTCACCTCTTCTTATGTATGTAGGCTAAAGAATACTTCAGAAGTCAATCTAATTTGGTGGTCAAGCAACAAATTTAATTAATTACCCTCCTATCAGTCCAGTGATACGTCACTAGATTCCTATATTCTTATGTCATCTGACTCTCAACTTGATTTTGTTTCATGCTTACTCAAGGTGGTACTTTGTTACTCATCCTAATTTGGAAAACCGTGCAAGAGAATTCTCACCTATGACTTTCGGTAAGTTGCATATACAAGAAAAATAATAGAAAAGGTTCCCTTAGGCAACTGACTGGGTTGAGGTGATAACTAGCATTTATGATGCCGTCTCTGTTCTAGTTCGTACTACTTGGGCAGTTTACTGAGATTATTCACATAATTCACCTAAAGGTAAAGGTCTAGGCCAAATCATTTCCAAGTAGTTCACGAGCGGGGAAGGCCACTGATTCTGTAGTCAGAGGATACAGGTAGACATCCTAAGGCAGATGCTTTCTGCCAGTGCGCTCACGGACAAGTCTGGACCTCCAGGGGCTTGAGGTTCCTAATCTGTAAAGGCCTCGATAGCCTCGGAGGTACCTTCCAGTACCAGGATCCTTGTCCCTAAGTGTCTTTGGGAGACGCCCCCCCTTACAGACTTGGGGATGGACCCCCTGCGTTGCCCACAGCACTGCACACTCAAGTACAGCACAAGTGACCATCTCTGAAAAGCAAACTCTCCCCTTGGGCCCCGGGGCCCAGGCAGGCGGACGGAAGGAGTCGGGCCACCGCCAGGTACAAAATCCATGCCAGGTCTCCGAAAAATACCTGTTACTGGGAAGCTGTGCCGGAGCCAGCCCCGGGGGGAGGCCGGGGGGCGGGGGCCCCGCGCTCCCCAGGGGACGCCGAGGCGAGGCGGGGACCTCGCGACCCCAGCCCGCCCCGGCCCCCACACTCGCCGGGGGTCAGGGGGAGGGAGTGGAGATGGCTCTTCCCCCTCCAACCCCCCCCTCACGCCGGCGCCTCCGGACCCTGCGGGTATGATGGCCGCCGCAGGCGCGCCGGGGGCCCGGCCAGGCCGATCGCGGAGGTAGGGCCGGGCCCCGCCGCCCGCCACACCCTCCGCCTCCTGTCCGCTCGCTCCCTACCTGCCCCTGCGTTGGCGGCGGCGGCTGGGGCGCTTGGCCTCATGACGGCGCCGCCAGCTCCGGCCTCGGCAGGACGATCCACACAGCGAGTGAGCCGGCGGCTCCCCCGGCCCAGCCCTGCCCGGCCCGGCCCCGCCGAACGCACTCAGCTCCCTCCCTCCCCCCGCCTCCCTGCCCGCCTGCCGCCCGCCTGGCCGGCGGCCTGTTCCGGTCTAGGCGCTTCCGATTCGGCCGGGCCCCGCTCGGCTCCTTCGCGGCGGCGGCAGCGACGGAAGGGGAGGAGCCGGGGGCGGGCCCCGGCCTGGGGGCCTGAGTGCGGGAGAGGCGCGCGGGAGAGGCGGGAGCCCCGAGGCCGGTGCTACGGCTGCGGGGCGCCCGCGACCTTGGCCTCTGCTGCTCCCCGGGGCCCTTAGGGGCGCGCGGCCGTCCCTGCCTCAGCCCGCTGCCGTGCCCACATCCAGCTCGCTCTGGGTCGCGCCGACTTACGGGCCAATCCATTTCTGACCCCACCTGCGTAGTTCAAAAAAGCTACCTGGTCACGCCTTTGCCGCCCTGATGCCATCAAGTTTAACTGAAGCCTCCTCCAGACACTTCCCTCGAGCGCTCACCTTGAATGCTTGCATTTCAAAGTAGCAGAGCCGTAGTAGAGTTTACTAGGGGAGACTGAGGCTGACGGGTTAAGGGACACCCTTGGTGTCCCATTTCTTGGTGACAGAGCGATTCAGGCGGAATTCAAATTCGGGTCTTCCTGAATCCAAGTCTATCTCGATCCACTACACCACCTAGCTGCCTTAGCAAACACTTGCCAAGTTTTGCCAATAATTGAATGAATGAATGAAGTATTTATTAAGTGCTTACCAGGTGCAAAGCACTGTGCTAAGTTCTGGGAATACAGATAGAAAAGACAAGCTCGGACCTCAAGGAGCTCATCCCCTAAAGTGGGGAGGGGGGGGGAACAACACATTTGGAAGATTTCTTAGGATGCAGCAGCAAAGCAGGCAGTAAGGCTTCATCTTTAATGTCATTTCCACTGATAAAATCAGATCTTCCAGGGAGCTCTCTGTACTTGATTATACTATACTATAGAGAACTAAACTGTGTACATGCACTTTGTCTATTCCTTACCTATGTGTCTTGAATTTTCAAAGTTTTATACATTGTTAGAGCTGGAAGAGAAGTTGAGTTCATCTTGGGGCTCCTCCTTCAAATGCGCATCTTGAGAGTTCAAGAGAAAGATCATGTCATGCCTCTTATTCAAGGATCTTAGATGTAGAAGAGACCTCAGAGGTAACGTAGCCTCACCCTTACATTAAAGATGAAGAAAATGAGGCCCAGATAAGTTAAGTGACAGGTCATACACATAGTAAGAGTCAGAGGGGGATTCTTGAACCAAGGATAGTGATGACTATGATGATGATGATGATGATAGCCCTCATTTATATAGTGTTCATTATGTGCCAGGCATTATGCTAAGCACTTTTTACAAATAAAATATCTCATTTGATACTTACAGCTCTAGCAGTTAGGTGCTTTTATTATCTCCATTTTACAGATGCAGAACTGAGGCAGACAAGTTAATTAACTTTCCCAAGATTACACAGCTGGTAACTATCTGAACTAGGGCAGGTAGGTGGCCCAGTGGATAAAGTGCTGGGCTTGAGATCAAATCCAACCTCAGAAACTTACTAGCTGCTGTGACCCTAGGCAAGTTACTTAACCCTGTTTACCTTAGTGTCGTCTTCTGTAAAATGAGCTGGAGAAGGAAAGGGTAAACCCACCCCAGAAGCTTTGCCAAGAAAACCACAAAAGGGGTCACAAAGAGTCAGACTCAACTAAACAAGAATTGTCTGAAGCAGAATTCCCTTCTATGCACTGTACCACCTATCTGCTTAGACAAAATGCCAGTTTCCCTGCCTGGTGTGTTTCATATTTCTCCCTTCATGGACTCTTAGTTGTCCATGCTCTAGCTCAGCATCCTATCTCCTTTCTATTTGACTTTACATAGGCCAGCCTGGAACACACTATTTTTGCCTCTTAGAATCCATAGCTTTTTTTCAAGCCTTTGCTCAGGTACAACCTATGCAAATCCTATCCTGATCTTCCTATCCCTAGTGTTCTTGCCTTCCTAAAACTGTGTTATATTTACTTATCTGTTTATATGTTACACCCTTTTCTTGGTAGAAAGTGAGATCCTTGAGGGGTTGGGTTTTTTATGTATGTGTTTGTTTTTTATATACTATCTCAGCTTAGCACAGTGCTTTGCAAAAGTAGATGCCTAAATGAATGTCTGTTGAACTGTTTTGGAAGGTAAGGGTAAAGTGTTAAGTAAACCAGGAAGAGAATAGATTTCTCCTTTTGCTCTTTCTGATCAGAAGAAAGATAGCAACTTGAGAACATTTGAAAGCCCAGCCAGGGGCTAGCAAGAGGAGAGATTTCTTGTAGGAAGCAGCTAGAACTGACTGATTGCAGCAGAGCAAACTATAAAGCTAGCTTTTATGACAAACCACATAAATAAGATGAGTTGACACCCCATCCCTTTGTTTAGGTAAAAATTCTCAAATTTGTTAGAGATTGGGCCCCACAGCCACCACTTACTTTATAGGCCCTTACTCTATACTTTATTACCCTTGGAAGCTGAAGGGATACTGAACTAAGCTATGATATGAAATTATATACTTACCCTGACTATTGTTAACTTATATATCTGGAATTTACAAAGAGTTATAGATTGGTAGAGCTTAAAGGGAAGTTACAGATCATCTTGGTCTATCCTACTTCATTTTTAATTTTTCTTTGTCATATGAGGATCAAGCAATCCATTGATTTGTTAAACTCCCACTATGTGCCAGGCACAGTGCTAAACATTGGGGATACAAAAGCCAGTCCCTGCCCTCAAGGAACTCACAATCTAATACAAAAAAGATCTATACAGATCAAGCTAAATATAAGATAAATAGGAATTAATTAATAGAGGAAAGACACTAGAATTAAGAGGGATTGAGGAAGGCTTCTAGTAAAAGATGTGATTTTACTTGGGACTTGAAGAAAGCCAGGGAGATCAGTAGTCCAAGTGAAGGAGGGAGAGTATTCCAGGCATGGGTGTTGTTTGTCCTTCATTCTTTAAGGAAGGTGATGCTATGACTTGCAAGTGGATTGGATTTGAATGAGGGAGAGCTGTACAAAGTCACCAGCCTCATTTTCTTTTTGGAGCCAGCTGGGTCCAGTGGCAAGATATAGATCAGGATAACTGGAGATGCCCCCCCCCCCCGGGCATGGGTGATATTCAGAGAAAATGCTCAGAGCTGAGGGATTGAGTGTTTTGTTGGTGGAACAGCCAGAAGGCCAGAGTCACTGGATTGAAGAGTACTCAGGGAGTAAGTTTCTTTTATGTGTTGTCTCCTCTAATTAGAGTGTTAGAAGTTTGAGAGCAGGGACTATCTCAGTTTTTCAGTTTGTATTTCCATTGCTTAATACAGTGCTTGGCATATAGTAAATGCTTTTTCATTCATTCATTTAATTCAGGACTGATAGCCTTAGCCTCCTAGGGCATGGCTGATTTCCAGGTAGCCAATCCCAAGCTTCCTTTTCAATTCACCTGGAAAATTTTTTTTTTATGCTTTGTAAGGAAACAAAGTGCACAGATGGGTTTTAAAGTTAGTTTAACACTTCAATGTATTGGGAACTAGGTGTTGTGGATAGAGTGCTGGGCTTGAGTTAGGAAGACTCATCTTTGTGAGCTCAGATCTGGCCCCAAACACATATTTGCTGTTTGACTGTGGGCAAGTCACTTGATCCTGTTTGCCTCAGTTTCTTCATCTGTAAAATAAGAAGGAAATGGCAAGCCATTCTAGTATTTTTGCTAAAAAAAAAACCAAAAAACCCCCCCAAAACCCCAAAACCCAAATGAGGTCATGAACATGACTGAAATGACTTAACAACAACAAAAACACCACTACCCCATTATCATAGATTATGATATTATTATTAATATTACTTATTAATTATTACTTCTGTTAACAACATTTTTCTGTGACATCCACTGGATGATAGGGCAAGGATTAATTAGTCAATGACCATCTACCTCCAAGTCTAAATGAGAATTATTGAAGCGTATTCTTTATACCTGACTGAATCTCAGGAAGGCTGATATGAGAACTGCAACAGATCTCCAAGATAAATTCCCAACTTTCTCCTGTTTGAAAAAGTCCCATCTCTGAATGTGATAGATTTCCTCACTTCCCAATTTTTGAGCAGTGATTGGGGTGGGGAAAGCAAGGTGCCATTACCAGAATTCATTACCAGAATTTCTGACCTAACTTTTACCTCTGTTGAGCCAGGTGGTAGGCTGTTTGTTCTTTGTTCTCTTTTTTTTTCTTTCTTTTTTTGGTGAGGCAATCGAGATTAAGTGACTTGACCAGGGTCACACAGCTAGTAAGTGTTAAGTGTCTGAGGCTGGATTTGAACCTCCTGACTCCAAGGCCAGAGCTCTATTCACTGCACCACCTAGCTGCCCCTTTGTTCTTCATTCTCAAGGACCAAAATGACATCACTATGTTGGGGTCAAGGTACAGTGTGTCTGACTGTGGCTGATCAGACAAATACAAGCTTGGAAGGCTCTACCATAGGTTGGGGACAAATAGTCAATATGAACATCTGGAGTGCAGTCTCTACATTTGCACATCACACGTTTCTTTTGAACTACTGCAATTCTGCTTTGCTTATAGAGTACAGCACCTTCTTTGATACTAGACTGTCCTGTTCCAGTGTCTCCTGTGACTCAGAATTGATTCCAAATTTCAATTGATTGTTGAACCAGTGTCTAGATGCTAAAGCATGCTATAAGTATAGGAAAAAGGTTAGTGTTCACTTGGAGATTTTTGTTCAGTACGTTGGTGGTGGTGTCTTGTATCTATGAAATGGACCAGCTGACAACTGTTGGAGCTAGAATAGACGTTCAATGCTAAACTTGAAAAAAATTGTCCATATCAAATACCTCTACTTACTGATTACCCAGTATTTTGCTTGCTATTCCACCACTCTACTGAAACTGCTTTCTTAAAGGTCATTGTTGAATTCCTAGTGGCCAAATTTAATGTCTGTTTTTAGTCCTTATTCTCTTTGATCTCTCTGAAGCTTCTGATAAAATTAACCCATTGCTTCTACTTGATACCTTATCTTCCCTAGGATTCTGTCCTTCTAATAGCTACTTTTCTTCTTGCTTCACTGGATTTTCATCTTCTTACTGACACTTTAATGATGATGTTTCTCAAGAATCTATCCTTTTCCTTCTCTTTATATTCTCCCTTTTGGCTTCATATTTCAGTTCCACAATGTCAGCCACAGAGAAGCGGGATGATGTGGAGTGTAGGCCATTGAGTCAAAAAGTCCTAGAAAAAAGTCCTCCATCTGACATCTCTCTTCTTTCCTTGACAACCAAATTCTAGAAAGAGTAGTCAGGATTCCCTGCCTGCACTGCCGCACCACTCATTCACTCCAGTGACTTCTATCTCAATCATTCTACTGAAATTGATCTTTCTTAAGGCAACCAATGATATCTTTCTTGTCTGAAAAAAAGGTAACAAAAAAACCAAACCAAAACTTTTCCTAGTTCTCATCTGACTACATAATGGTTGTTTTAAAAAACAAAATGAAAAAAGTTGAGCCCCAACTCTCCCTCCACTTTAATCTTGGCTTGTAGCCTTTACAAGTTAAATAGTTTGCCACCAGTACAGTTGCTGACCTTGATGCTATTTTCGTTCTTAAGGCATCTGACAACATCAAAGAAAATATTATGCAAAAAAGCATGGGAACAAGCACCTAGCTCTTATTCACTCTTATTTGTGACTGGGAAAGTAGAAGAGTATCATCTTTCATCCAGAATTAATGCAAACATACCATCATGAAACTGGCATATAGTACTGATGAACTTCTCCAGGCAACCAAATTTCACCATGATCTTCCACAAGTCCTCATGACTGTAAGTATTAAAGTCCTTGGTCTTTAAAGTGGAGGGAGAGTTGGTTTGAAGATGATTGTGCTCTCAATGCAGCCTCTGAAGCTGAGATGCAACAGAATATGGATCAATTCTCTACCACTTCTGCTAATTTTGACCTGACAATCAACACCAAGAAAACAGCAGTTCTCTCCAGCCAGCACCATACCATCCATATGTGGAACCATCGGTAATCGCAAATGGAGAAATTTTAGTATTGTGAATAAGTTCCCTTACCTTGGCAGCATACTTTTTGGGGATGTCCACATAGATGATGAAGTTAATGCCCACATTGTCAGAGCTAGCTCAGTGTTTGGGAGGCTCTGAAAGAAAGTGTGAAGGAGAAGAGGTATTAAACTAATTGCCAAACTGAAGGTCTATAGAGCTCTTGTGCTGACTTCATTATTGTATGCCTGTGAAACCTGGAGAGTATACCAGCACCATGCCAGGAAAGGGAATTGCTTCCATTTCATTTGTCTTGGGAAGATTCAGAATATCACCTGGCAAGATAAGGTACCAGATGCTGAGGTCTTTTCTTGAGCTGAACTACCAAGCATTCAAACTCTACTACAGAGAGTGCAACTCCAATGGGCTGGCCATGTAACCTAAATGCCAAACTCACATTTACATAAAAGACTATTTTACAGAGAACTCCTATAAGGCAAGTACTCACTTGGAGGTCAGAAGAAGAGGTACAAGGACACTCTCAAGGTCTCTCTGAAGAACGTTAGTATCAATTGTAAGACATGGGAGATGCTGGCACAGAATTGCTCCATGAGCAAAGCAGAATTGAAGCAGCCCAAAGGAAACATGAGATGCAGAAATCTAGAAACAACTCCATCCCAAATGTTCGAATGGACTATTTGTGCCCACCCTGTGGTAGAGCCTTCCAAGAGCTTATTGGACTGATCAGCCACAGCTGAAAATACTGTACCTTGACTTCAGCATCATGATGTCATTGGTCCTTTTCAAGTATGAGGGCCTAACAACAACAAAAAGTTGTTTTCAAGTATTTTAAGATCTGTCAATAGGTTTTTTTTTTTCTTCTTCCTGTTGGGTCCTATTGGGCAGAGTATAGCAAAGAGTAGAAGTTGCAAAGAGGCCAATTTTGGCTTGCTGTCAGGAAGAAAAAAACTCCACAATTAGGGATGTCCCCAAGTGGGATGGGCCGTCTAAGGGGGTGGTAGGTTCCTCCTATTTGGAGGTCTTCCGGCAAACACAAGATGAACACTTGCTGGGAAATTATAGTGGTATTCCCTTTATGTATGTGTTGAACTGGGTGGCTGCTGAGGGTCCTTCCAGTTCTCAAATTCTATATGGCAGCATTTCTCAGAGTGTGGTCTGAGGACCCTTGGGGATTCCTGAGATTTTTTTAAGGAGTCCATGACATCAAAACTCTTCATAATTTTAAGATTTTATTTTCTGATGCAGTAAACATAAACATAGTTCACATAAACATAAGCATAAGACCTCTTTGAGGTCTTCAGTTATTTCTAAGAGTGTAAAGGGAGCGTGTTTTGCATATTTTCACATGTTTAATGGATATCATATTGCTTGCCTTCTCAGTAGGTGGGGTAGGGGTGGGTGGGTCAGAATTTGGAACTCATTTTTTTTTAAATGTTAAGAGTAAATAAATAATGTTTTAAAATCATGTGAAAATGTAATTGGTAAATATTTGAGAAAATAAATAAAATTTTAATTTAAAAAAATAAATAAAAGGATCTTGAAACCGAAAAGTCTGAGAACCCACTATTGTATGGGAAATACCAACTCCAGTTTAGATGGAATGTGGAATGCATGAGAGAGATGTAATCATGTGTAATCAGCCAGGAAATATAGGCTAGAGACAGATTGCAAAGGACTTTAATTACCAAATATAATTTTAGAAAAATGTAAGTATTAGAATTTAAGATTTGTCATATGTTATTGAAAAATACTTTGAAAACTAGGAATAATAAGTTGTTTAAAATATACTTAGAGCTTTTCCTGTGCTCTATTACACTGATGATAATTTAATAAACTAAATGTCCTTGTACTTAAAACTAGAAAAAAAATGGACATATGTGGTTACTTTTCAAGGTGAATATCAGATAAAGGATATCCTTTGTGTAGAGTTTTGAACTTTTGCCATTGCCTATATGGGAAATTAATCTATTTTCTAGACTGGTCTTACTCTCTTTGGCTTCCTTTTTTAGGCTTGGCACGTTGTTTTGCTGTGCAGTATTTACATTTTGTCTCATCTTGGGGGTGAGTTTTGCCAGCTCAAACTACCAAATGTGTGCCTCTTTTTGGTCTTTAAGGATAAGACTTAAAAAATATACCTGTTAAGACAGGATTAAAAAACTTAATTAAAATTTTAGCACTTTTAGAGATAATAGAGTTTGTTGTTTTTTTTCAAGGAGTATTTTAAATCTTATTTAGAGAAAAACATTCTTTATCTCATATGTATTACAAGAAGATTGAATTGGGGCAGTTAGGTCGCGCAGTGGATAGAGCACCGGCCCTGAAGTCAGGAGGACCTGAGTTGAAATGCCGCCTCAGACCAAACACTTGACACTTACTAGCTATGTGACCCTGGGCAAGTCACTTAACCACAATTGCCTAAAAAAAAAAAAAGAAGATTGAATGGTTTTCTAAGGAGCAAATACTTCTTATAAGATGTAGGGACAATTCTTTAGGTGAACTTATAACAAAATTGCTATAATGTCTTTACCATCACATAAATCAAATAGGATCAAATTATCTGTAAACTGCTTTGCAAACTTTAAGCTTTAGTAGCTTAAAATGGCCCTAAGATGTGGCCCTGGATAGTTCAGTTGGTAGAGCATCAGATTTTTAATCTGAGGGTCCAGGGTTCAAATCCCTGTCTGGGCAAACCACTGTTCCTTATCGCAAGTAAAAGATACTTTAAGGGGCAGCGAGGTGGTGCAGTGGATAGAGCAGAGGCCCTGGAGTCAGGAGGACTTGAGTTCAAATATGGCCTCAGACACTTAACAATTACTAGCTGGGTAAGTCACTTAACCTCACTGCCTAACAAAAAAAAAAAAAACTAAAAACACCAAAATGGCACTAAGACTTTTGGGATACCATGTATCACTGGTAGTTATTATTATTACTAATACTATTTATTGTTATTATTAATAATAATAGTTAACATTTATATAGCACTTACTGTGTGTTAAGCCCTGGGAGAAGTGTTTTACAATTATTTTTTTCATTTGATCCTCACAACAACCCCGGGAGATAGGCGCTATTATTATTCCCATTTTACAGATGAGGAAAGTGGAGCAAACAGAGGCTAAGTGGCTTGCCCAGGGTCACTCAACTAGTCAAAATCTGAGGCTGCATTTGAACTCAGGTCTTCTGGATTCCAGGGACAGTGTTCTATGTGATGATGAGGAGGAGGAGGTGGAGGAGAAAGAGGAGGAGGACTGGGATGAGGATGCATCATAAAATTTACCTCTGGGAAGCAAGAGAACTAATCTACTCATTGGATAAGTGTTAATATATTGCTAAACCTATTACAGAAAAGTTTGTGAGACTAAGAAACGAATTCTTTTATTGTTCTCTTAGACTTTGATCTGCTCCTTGTACGGCAGATATCTTTGTAAATGTAACGATTACTTTGGTCTCACTCTGAGAGCAAGGCTGGCAACCTCTCCCCCTTGGGGTTCTGCAGATACCTCTGAGGGATTAGAGGGCGTCTTTCTCTAATGCTAATGACTTAAGGACCCATTCTGGTGTATTTCCTATTGTTGGCCCTGGGTGACTAGCACCCCAATTACATTCCAGCTATTTACATCTATTAACTTTTACAAAGGAGTATTTACTTTGAAGATATAGCAGGCATAGAGGTAGAGAAGGAGAAGGGAATAAACCTTATAAAGCACTGACTATGTGCCAGGCGTTGTGCTAAATGCTTTACAAATAGGCAAACCAAAGTTAAGAGACTTGCCCATGGTCACACAGCTATTGTCTGAGGCCAGATGTGAACTTAGGTCTTTATGACTCCAGGTCCAGTGCCACCTACATTGTTTCAGACATTTCTTCCTAACAGCTGAGTACCATACTCCCCCCAACTATCAAACTATCAGCTTCTGGGGAGATTGTACTCAGATTTAGCACATTTTCTTCATAGCAGTGGTCTCCCTAAATTCATGTCCAAATATGGCATTGACAATGGATGAGTCTATGTTTCAACTAGCGCTGGGCCTGGTCTCAGTTGGTCTCTCCTCACTCATATGGGCCTTGATGTTGGTTTGGATGCAAAACCCAGAATGGTATCTATTCCTGGACCTTGGATGACTGACCTTCCTGACCTCTTGAAGCTCACCAGGTTATAATCATCAATACAGCTAGGAAGAAAGGTGAGGGTGGGGAAAAATGAGAAAGTATGATTCAGGAGAAAGAAATGAAAGAAGCCAAAGACTTGTAGAAGATAGAGAAACCCCATGTTTTCACATCATGAAAATTTTCTTAAAAAAAATATTGGTATGTGCTGGATATAGATGACACCAAATTTTAAATCAAAGAATGAAATTGACTGAATTTTAACCCAATGGGAAAAAGACTTATTATTGATATGGGAGATATCCCTGAGTCAACTATCTGTGCACTGTCAAACCAAGCAACTCATCAGATTAGAATTTATAATAAAAAAAGATGAAAGAAAAAAGATAAGGTATAAAAATAAAAATATGTAACCCTGAATTATTAAAATAAGTTATTGAAAATAAAAAATGGGAAATGGTTTTATATATTTTATATATTATTTAACATACATACAAATGGAAATTTTAAAAATTGAGATATAGTTTACATAAACAATATTTTAAAATATTTTAATTTTATTCATTAAAAACCATTTTATCTCACTAAAATATTAATACAAATAATATTTTTAGGAAAATATTACCCAAAGTGAGAGGCAGAGAGGATAGTCCACTGATGTATTCTATTGTCTGTGTTAATCGGTATAATTTCTTTGATTTCTATTTATTGCCTACTTTGATAAAAAGGTTTATTTGCCATTTGTGATGGTGTTTTGGGTAAGGAGTATTTGCTGGGAGAAAGCTAAACTGGTTGGTGAATATAAGCTAAATGCTGCCCTCCTTCGAAGCATGATCATGGAATGTGGTGTTGATCCTGGTCTCCCCAAAGTATTGTAACCCCTAGAATGTTAACATGGGAGATGTGGTAGTTAGATATAATTTTAGCTCAATCCTACTCTTGGAGATAAGAGAAACACCCAGTGATGGCATTTCTTTTGTTCCTCACGGAAGATGAAATTTCAGTCTCCCATGGAGTGGATTGGGACAGATCCAAGATCAGATATCAATCCATGTCATACTCAAACTAGGTGGTTTTTATATACAACTTCTAATTACACATTCTACATTTAGAAATTTTATTCTTTTAATTTGGGACAGCTAGGTGGCACAAGTAGATAGTGTGCTGGGCCTGCTATCAGAAAGACTCGTCTTCTTGAATTCAAATCAGGCCTCAGACACTAGCTGTGTGACCCTGGGCAAGTCACTTAACCTTGTTTGCCTCAGTTTCCTCATCTTTAAAAAGAGATGGAGAAGGAAATGGCAAACCACTCCAGTTTGCCAGGAAAACCCTGAAAGGGATAATGAAAAGTTGGACATGACTGAAAAATGACTAAACAACAAAATTCTTTTAATATATTGTTCCTAATAAAATAGTTTTTATTGCTTTTTTATTGTGCATGAATATCTCACTGCATTTAAAAACTCCAAGTCTCAGTCATTGTTCTGGGCTAGCTTAGGCCTCACCCTGCTCATAAGGGAGGAAGTTAGGAGCTTGCACAGTGGTAGAAGTAGTGGAGGGAATGTTGGGAGATAATGAATGAAGGGTAGGTGTGGCTAGGTTGGAGATAAACAAGAGGATGTGACCTATTTTCCTACCTTCTATTTGGGTGATCAACCACTTTTTAGGGTCATGGACTCCACTTTGAAGATGCCTGTTCTAGAGAATGTTATTTAAATGAATGATGGGAGTACAGGTAAGGGAGGGAGGGAGAGAGGAATATTTTAATTTTCTGATAAGAAATCTTAATACTTCTGGTAAACTTTTTAATAATTTTCTTTTGGTATGTTTCTCAGCTACTGAAACACCTAACTGCTTATTTAAGAGATTATTTGCTACTTCACGCATAGCAAGGAAAACTCAAAGATTGTACACCATAAAGAACAGGAAAATTAAATTAGTTATAAAAATTAATACAAAACACCAAGTATTATATTTAGCTATGAGTTAGTTCCTTTCCACACAAGTATGTCTTGCAATTTATATTAACCTCAATTAACCTCAAGATTTGCATTGTAAATTTGCTACCCTCAATTTTGTTTAAAAGATATAAATTAAAAGAACGGAAAAATCTGGTTCTCATCAGTTTGCTTTGGAATTTGGTTTACTACTGGGTCATAATGCTTTCAACATCTTCTTTCATAATGTATTTTTTTCCAAGATACTCTTCTAGGCTGATAATGATATATTATTTAAACTCTCAAGTTCTAAGAACTTAAATACTTCATTTATAATGTCTTTGTTTTGAACTTGAAACACTGTTCAACAAAATTCTTGATTTGACAGTTGTAGGTAAGTCTTGTCTAAAATGTTTTCAAAATTTAGATTTAAATTAAATTTTTAAAGATTTGTGTTTTTAAAGAAGCAATTTGTCTTTATGTGTCTTTAAGAGGCAATGAATGAGCCAGTAAATGGATAATAGCCAATAAACAGATTTATGTTCTTTTCCACTAAACTATATAATATAATTTTCTGGACTGATGGCCCCAAATAGCTTAAATATGAGTTTTGAACATACCAATCAATAGATTAGTCTTTCTTCAGTTTCTCCAACCCTCATTTGTAAATAGCCTTTCAATTTTATTTCACCAATTACAGTTTCCAATGTTGAGATGTTCCTGAATTCAATCAATCTTCAGTCAATCCACAAGTGACTCGTGTCCTTGGCACTGTGCAGACACTGTGAAGATTAAAAAAAAAAAAAGAAAAAGAAAAAAGAAAAGCATGAGCTATGGCTTCTGAGGATTAATTGGAGAAAACAGACTAACAAGGAAAGAACTAGATAATACAAAAGCTTGAAATATTGTTAAGTACATATCAATAAGTTAAGGGAAGGAAGACAATATAGGACTAACCTGGAAACTTTTCAGGAAAGAATGGAACTTGACCTAGACCTGGAAAGGTGATTAGGTTTGATATAGATAAAGAATAAGGAGGGGGAAGAATTACAGGTCAAAGTGTTTAGAGTAAAATTAAAGAATTACAATTATTTAATATGACTGAAGGACTGCATGGGTCCCCAAGATAAAAGTAGGACTCATCGGAATGTTGAGACATTGCCTTTGTAGCAACCTCCAGTTCATTTCCTTTCTGAGGAATGTCCAACCCTTTAAAAGTAGTATTATAAGGCTATATAGGTTTCTGAGGTAGAAAGTGGACCCAGTGAACAGTGAAGGACAATTATATTGACTTTTAATGGGATGTTGTGAGACATTTTTTTGAAAGGAGTGTAGTAAAGTTTGCCATGTACATAACATTGGTGGCTTTTGTGTTTGCACAGGAACTAGGGATATTTTACCCACATTTGTGGAGGATTAGACTTGAACTATATTTTTCAGTTGCCAGAGAAAACTCTGAGTGGGAGATAAAATTAGATGCATCATTAATAATTTAATAATAAACATTGAACCATGTTTATGTAATCCCACAACTTGAGATCCTGAACCATGGGTTGTACAGGCAAGGGAAACAGAAGAATCAAAAACAGAGACACAGCAATGAGCACAGGGAATGTGGGGATAATGGCCTGGTTAGAGCTAAGGATTTATGTAGGTATATTGTGGAAGGTAAGGTTGTATAGATAGGTTGGGAATCACTGCAAATTTTTGAGAAGGGAAGCTATACAATAATGTAACCTCAAGCCTAAAATCCATTGATATGGGACTCCTTCCTTATTGGTTGAGGTCAGTGTGAAAGGCAGGGTGGAGTTGGGAGAACTTCAGTTCTACTCAAGCTTTGAATTGCTACCAAGTTTTCTTTCAGCTTTTCTGAGTCATCGTTTGGGTCTCTACAGGAGCTTCTGGCTTCAAGGGAGAATTTGGAAGAAGCCAGCATGATGGAGACTGCCAGCTCACCCCACGTCAGCTTCTTCCCAGAGTCTTTTCCTTCAGCAACCTGAATTGGGATTGGCATCTTCCATTTTCTCTGAATCCCAAAGAGACTCGAACAACAACTCACAGAAGCTTGAAGAACACTTGGAAGTGACTTGAAACTTGAAGAGAATTGAAATGTTCTCCTCCCCTCTGGCTCTTGCTAACTCTGCCCTTCACCCAGGTACTAGACATTGGTCTCCACCAACAAGAAGAGAGTTCCATGCCAATGGGCTTTGGTTGTAGGGTTATAATAAAATCAGTATCAAATGAATATTAGGCTGGAAAAGGTATGTAGAATGAACTGAATGGAATAATAGAATTTGGAGTTGGGAAGGACTTTGTAGAACATCTAGTCTAACTATCACATTTTATAAATGAAGAAATTGGAAAAAAAAAGTTAAGTGACTCTGGGATTTGACATCTCATGACATCAAATCCAGTGCTATCTAATTTAAATGCACCATCCTGGAGGTACTGAAATCAGGCAAGACACTCTGGAAGTTATTTCAATAATGCCTATGTGAGCTGATAAGGACCTGTATTAAGGTACTGACAACAGAAAGAAAGGGATAAATCCAAGAAAATTTTTGAAAGAATTATAGAATTTAGTGACTGGATATGTGAGACAGAGAGGAATTAAGGTAATTATGAGAGTTTAGTTTTATACAGGTTATAGTTAAAGTAATATATAGACAAAAATGTCTAAAAAGCAAGAGAGATACAGGACTAGAGCTAGGATAAGCAGTCAGGACTACAGTTCTGGAATCATCTTTCATTCCCATTTTTATTTTCTTTGTCTAAATTTATTAAGTACCTACTATGTGCCAAGCACTGTGTTAAGGGCTGGGCATGTGAATAAGAAAAAAAAAGAATCCTTGCCCTCAAGGAGCTTATAATCTAATGGAGAAGACAGTACACAAAGGGAGTAGGGTGCCAGAGGGTACCTGCCCAAGGACAAGATGTTCATGGAGTCAAAACCAAGCAGGGCAACTGGTGGGAAATGAAGAGATGACTGGAAACTCTGACCCTGTGCTTTGGGGAGGAGTTCTTTGCTCTTCCCTCCAGCCCTTAATCAGAGGGAGAGGTAACTGAGGGTACTGAGGAGGTGTTGAGCACCAAAGCTGAAACTATCTCTGATGATAAGTTTTCAGGTGATGAGCTTATCCTGGGGAAAGCCTGATCTTCATGAACTACCTGAAAGCCATGATAAAAAAAAAGCTGGGGCAGGTAGGTTGTTCAATGGATAGAGCACTGGCCCCAGAGTCAGGAGGATCTAAGTTCAAATTCAACCTCAGACATATAACCTTTACTAGCTATGTGACTTTAGGCAAGTCACTTGACCCCAATTGCCTTGCCAAAAACAAAAACAAAAACAAAAAAAATAAAAAAGCCTGGAGAACATCTTTCAAGCAATTATCAAAGAAAACTGCCCTGATATATTAGAACCAGAGGGCAAAATAGAAATTGAGAGAATCCACTGATCACTACCTCAAAGAGATCCCAAAATGAAAATTCCCAGGAACAACATAGTCAAATTCCAGAGCTCACAGATTGAGGAGAAGGTATTGCAAACAGCCAAAAAGAAACAATTCAAATGTCATGGAGGTACAGTCAAGATCACACAGGATTTGGCAGCTTCCACATTAAAGAACCAGAGGCAAATATACTGGAAGGCAAAGGAGTTAGGATTACAACTAAGAATCACCTACCCAGCAAAGTTGAATATAATCTTTCAGGAAAAAAATATAGATATTTAACAGGATAGAGGACTTTCAAGCATTTCCAATGAAAAGACCAGAGCTGAATAAAAATCTGACCTCCAAATACAAGACTCAAGGGAAACATAAAAAGATATAAATATGAAATAAGAGAAAACATAAGAAATTCAGTAAGGCTAAACTATTTATATTTCTATATGACAAGATAATATTTGTAACTCTTAACTTTATTACTATAAGGGCAATTAGAAGGAGTGTATGTAGACAGAGGGTGTGGATATAAGGTGACTTTGATGAGATGATACCCCTCCCCCCAAATAAAAGGGTAAGAAAGAAAATTGCACAGGAAGAAGGAGGGGGGAGATTGAATGGGGTAAATTATCCCACACAAAAGAGGCATGAAAGAGCTAGTATAATAAGAAGATGGGGGAGGGGTGATGGGCAAAGCTTAAATCTTACACTCATCAAAATTGGCTCAAAGAGGCTCAGTTAGATATAGAAATCTATCTTACCCTGTAAGTAAAAAGGGATGGGGATAATAGAAGGGGGAGAGGAGACTGATAAAAGGGAGGGTATGTTGGGGAAGGTGGTGATCAGAACTAAAACACTTGTGAGGAGGGAAAGGGTAAAGTGTAAGAGAGAGAGGGGGATAAACAAGCAAAAAATAGCATGGAGGGAAATACAGTTATCATAACTATAAATGTGAATGGGATGAACTCACCCATAAAACAGAAGCATATAGCAGAATGGATTAAAAACCAGAGTCTTACAATATGGTGTTTAAAAGAAGCACATTTGAAGCAGAGGGATACACACAGGCTAAAGATGAAGGGCTGGAGCAGAATCTATTATGCTTCAGCTGAAGTAAAGAAAGCAGGGATAGCAATTATGATCTCAGACAAAGCAAAAGCAAAAATAAATCAATTAAAAGAGATAAAAAAGGAAACTATGTCTTACTGAAAGGTGGCATAGACAATGAAGTCATATCAGTACTAAACATATATGCAACAAATGGTATAGTATCTAAAGTTTTGAAGAAGTTGAGTGAGTTATAGGAGGAAATAGATAATAAAACTATACTAGTGGGGGACTTCAACTTTCATCTCTCAGAACTAGATAAATCTAACCAAAAAGTAAACAAAAAATAAATTAAAGAGGTTAATAAAATTCTGGAAAAATTAGATATGATAGCTCTCTGGAGAAAACTGAATGGGAATAGAAAGGAATACACCTTTTTTTCAGCTGTATATAGCACCTACACAAATACTAACCATGTATCAGGACATATAAACCTCACAACCAAATGCAGAAAAGCAGAAAGAGTAAAAGCATCCTTTTCAGATCATAATGCAATAAAAATTACATTCAATAATGGACAATGGAAAAAAGAGATTAAAATTAATTGGAAATTAAATAATCTAATCTTAAAAAACAAGTGAGTCAAAGAACAAATCATAGTAACAGTTGATAAAAGATTATGATTAAAGAAAATGACAACAATGAGACAACATACCAAAATTTATGGAATGCAACCAAAGTGGTACTTAGGGGAAAATTTATATCTCTTAATTGTTTATATCAATAAAATAGAGAAAAGGCAGAATGATGAATTGGGCATGCAATTAAAAAACTAGAAAAAGAACAAATTAAAACCCCCCAATTAAAAAGCAAATTGGAAATCCTGAAAAATCAAAGGAGAGATTAATAAAATTGAAAGTAAGAAAACAAGTGAACTAGTAAATAAAACTAGAGGTTTTATGGTAAAAAATAATAACATAGATAAACCATTGGTTAATTTGATTAGGAAAAGGAAAGAAGAAAACCAAATTGCTAGTATCAAGAAGGAAAGGAGTGAATTCATCACCAATGAAGAGGAAATTAAGACAATTGTTAGCTCTTTTGCCCAATTATATGCCAATAAATTTGACAATCTAAATGAAATGGATGAATATCTGCAAAAATATAAATTACCCAGATTAACAGAAGAAGAAATAAAATACTTATGTATCCCAATTTTAGAAAAAGAAATTGAACAAGTCATCAATGAACTTCCTAAGAAAAAATCTCCAGGACCAGATGGATTCACAAGTGAATTCTACCAAACATTTAAAGAACAATTAACACCAATATTACATAAACTATTTGGAAAAAAAGGCAAAGAAAGATTCCTCCCAAATTCTTTTTATGATACAAATATGGTGCTGATACCCAAACCAGGAAGAGCCAAAACAGAGAAAGAAAATTATAGATCAATTTCTTTAATGAATATTGATGCAAAACTTTTAAATAAAATACTAACAAAGAGATTATAGCAATACATCACAAGGATCATATACTATGACCAGGTGGGATTTATACCAGGAATGCAGGGCTGGTTCAATATTAGGAAAGCTATCAGCATAATTGACCACATCAATAATAAAACCAACAGAAATCATTTGATTATCTCAATAGATGCAGAGAAGGCCTTTGACAAAATACAGCACCCATTCCTATTAAAAACACTAGAGAGCATAGGAATAAATTGAGCTTACCTTAAAATGATAAGTAATATTTATCTAAAACCATCAGCAAGCATTATCTGTAATAGGAATAAGCTAGCAGCCTTTCCAGTACAATCAGGGGTGAAGCAAGGATACCCATTGTCACCTCTATTATTTAATATTGTACTACAAATGTTAGCTATAACAATGAGAAGAAAAAGAAGTTAAACAAGAAAACAGAACTATCACTATTTGCAGGTGGTATGATGTTATACTTAGGAAATCTTAGAGAATCAACTAAAAATTAGTTGAAATTATTAACAACTTTAACAAAATTGCATGATACAAAATAAACCCACATAAATCATCAGCATTTCTATATATTACCAACAAAGTCCAGCAGCAAGAGATAGAAAAAGAAATTCCATTTAAAATAACTGTAGGCAATATAAAATACTTGGGAGTTTACCTGCCAAGACAAACCCAGGAACTATAAGAACACAATTACAAGATACTTTTCACAAATATAAAGTCAGTTCTAAGCAACTGAAAAAATATTAATTGCTCATGGGTATGACAAGCCAATATAATAAAAATGACACTTCTACCACAAATTTATCTATTTATTCAGTGCCATACCAATCAAACAAACAATTATTTTATAGACCTAGAAAAATAATAACAAAATTCATTTGTAGGCTCAAGGATATCAATGGAATCAATAAAAAAAATGTGAAAGAAGGTGGTCTAGCCATACCAGACCTCAAATTGTACTATAAAGTGCTAATTATCAAAACAATCTGCTATTTGCTAAGAAATAGAGTGGCAGATCAGTGGAATAGATCAGGTACAAAATACCTTACAGGAAATGACCATAGTAATCTAGCATATGATAAACCAAAGATCCAAGTTTTTGGAACAAAAACTCATTATTTTACAAAAACTTCTGGGAAAACTGGAAAACAGTATGGCAGAAACTAGATATAGACCAACATCTCACACCATATACTAAGATAAGGTTAAAATGAGTACATGATTTACACATAAAGGGTGATACATAAGCAAATTAAGACAGCATGGAATAATTTATCAGTCAGATTTTATGGATAAAGGAAGAATTTAGGATCAAAGAAAATATAGAAAACATTACAAAATGTAAAATAGATAACTTTGATTATATAAATTTAAAGTTTTTTTTCACAAACAAAACCAGTTCAAAAAAATTATAAGGAAAGCAGAAAACTGGGGAAAATTTTTGCAACATGCAACAAGCATCTCTGATAAAGGCCTCATTTCTCAAATATATAGATAACTGAGTCAAATTTATAAAAATACAAGTCATTCCCCATTTGATAAATGGTCAAAGGATATGAACAGGTAATTTTTAGACAAAGAAATCAAAGCTATCTATAGAGATATGAAAAAATGCTCCAAATCATTATTGATAGAAAAATGCAAATTAAAACAACTCTAAGGTACCACCTCATGCCTATCAGAGTGGCTAATATGACAAAAAAGCAAAATGTTGGATATTGGAAGGGATGTGGAAAAACTGGGACACTAATTCATTGTTGGTGGAGTTGTGAACTGTTCTGACCATTCTGGAGCTATGCCCAAACAGCTATAAAACTGTGCATACACTTTCATCCCACAATACTAATGCTAGGTCTATATCCCAAAGACATCCAAAAAAAAAAAAGGGAAAAGGACCTGTTTGTTCAGAAATATAACAGCTCTTTTCATGGTGGTTAAGAATTGGAAATCAAAGGAATGCCCATCAATTGCGGAATGGCTAAACAAGCTGTGGTATATGATTGTAATGAAATATTATTATGCTGTAAGAAATGACAAGGAGAATGATTTCAGAAAAATCTAGAAAGACTTACACTAACTGATGCATTGAAAAGTGAACAGAACCAGGAGAACATCGTACACAGCAATAACTGTATTGTTCAATGAAGAATTGTGAATGACTTAGCTATTCTCACTAATACAATGATCCAAGACAATCCCAAAGGACTAATAATGAAGCATACTCTCTGCCTCCAGAGAAAGAACTGACATTGATTGAATACAGACTGAAGAATGTTATTTTTCATTTTCTTTCTTTCCTTCTTTTCTTTGAGTCTTCTTGTACAAAATGACTAATATGGAAATGTTTTACATGATTGCATGTGTTTAACCTCAGGGAGGGGGTAGGGAAGGGAGGGAGTGATAGAAATTGCATCTCAAAATTTTAAACAGAAATGTTAAAAAAAAATCGAAAAAAAATAAAGGGTGAAATGAAACATCTGTCCACCTCAAAAAAAGAGAATGAACAAAGAATCTTGATGAAGACAAATGACTGGGAAATTATCATACTTTATGTCTTGAAACTAATCCATTTCAATGTAAATAATCTTCAGGGTTAAGTTTTTAATAAAACATTTTTAAAAGAAAAAAAAGGAAGCACATAATACATAGAGCATTTATCAAGTACTTAGTATATGTCAGGTACAGTGCTTAATACTGGGGAGACAAATAAGTAAAACAATCTCAGTCCTCAAGGAATTTACATTGTAGTGAGAGGTTAGGGAGAGCTAGAAAACACATAAAAGAGAGATGTAGAGTATGTGGTACACTCTGAAATGGTCTAGAGCTGGTGATAGGGAAGTGAGGTAGAGGCTTGGCTTTCTGAGAAAGAATTGCCTTGGGTGAGTGAATTTTTTCACTCTTTTATCCCCACCTCAACACATTGACCAGGTGATGTTTCATGAACTTTGAAAGGTCAAAAGATCTAGATTATCCCTTGGTATTTGTAAGTTTCCCTGGAGCAGCAATGACTGGCAGTATCATCTGTTTCAGGAGTTAAGAGATATACTGAAGACAATTGTTGAGGAAAGGCAGTTTCAGGACTAGACAACGACACCGGGTACAGCTGAAAGCAACATCATGAGGCTTCTATAAAGGGAAAAAAGAATTTCCAATTATTTGGAACTTTGAGTTTACCTTTTGACCACATGTGCTTTCTAAGCTTGATCTGACTCTCCCTAGAACCTTGTATGTGGTTTGAGGGGATATTTCTGCAGTAATTGTCCTTGCTATGTTTGCTTTTTTAAAAAAGCCACTTTGAATTAACTCTGGATGATAATCAATAGGGAGCATGCTGGTGGGGGCTCATGAGAGTCAGTGCTAGATACCACAAAGATCCCCAAAGTTACTCCTTAGAAAGGAATAATTTAAGAGAAATTGCCAACCTCTGGGGACCCAGCCCTCAAATGAGTGAGTCTGGGAAAAGTAACACCTGAGGGCATACTGCATATATATATATATAAATAGTTTATAATTTGAGTAAGGAAAGAGTTTTAACAAGTGGGTATTTGAGAGAGAGAGAAAGAAAGGTTTTCTTTTCAAAGGTGGCATTTGAAATGAGCCTGCCCATGGTGCTCATTTTTTTTTTAAATAGAGTTTTAATTTGGGGAGAAAATTTGGCCTTGCATAATGAACTATGAGAATATGAAATCTTTTTTTTCCCCAATTTATTTATTTATTTTTAGTTTTCAACATTCACTTCCACAAGATTTTGAGTTCCAAATTTTGTCCCTATCCCTACCCCTCCATCCCGTGGTGGCGTGCATTCTGATTATCCCTTCCCCCAATCTGCTCTCCCTTCTATCATCCCCACCTTCTCTTATCTCCTTCCTCTTCTATTTTCCTGTTGGGTAAGATAGATTTCTATACCCCATTGCCTGTGTGTCTTATTGCCCAGTTGCATGTAGAAACAATTTCTAACACGCGTTTTTAAAACTTTGAGTTCCAAATTCTCTCCCCTTCTCCCTCCCCATGCACCTTCATTGAGAAGGCAAGCAATTTGATATAGGTTATACATGTGTAGTCAGGCAAAACACTTCCATAATAGTCATGTTGTGAAAGGCTAACTATATTTCCCTCCATCCTATCCTACCCTCCATTTATTCTATTCTCTCCTTTGTCCCTGTCCCTCCTCAAAAGTGTTTGCTTTTGATTACCCCCTCTCCCAATCTGTCCTCTCTTCTATCACCCCTCCCTCTCTTATCCCCTTCTCCCTCTACTTTCCTATAGGGTAAGATAGATTTCCATGCCCAATTGAATGTATATGTTATTCCCTCCTTAAGCCAAATCCAATGATAGTAAAGTTCACTCATTCACTCTTACCTTGCCCCTCTTCCCCTCCACTGCAAAAGCTCTTTCTTGCCTTTTTTATGTGAGATAATTTACCCCATTCTACCTCTCCCTTTCTCCTTCTCCCAGTGCATTCCTCTCTCACCCCTTAGTTTTATTTTTTTTAGATATCATCCCTTCATATTCAATTCACCCTGTGCCCTCTGGGTATATATGTATACACCCACACACACCCACACACACATATATATATATATTTATATTCCTAATAATGAAAAAGGTCTCATGAGTTACAAATATCATCTTTCCATGCAGTAAAGTAAACAGTTCAACTTAAATAAGTCCTTTATGATTTCTCTTTCCTGTTTACTTTTTCAGGCTTCTCTTGAGTCTTATATTTGAAAGTCAAATTTTCTATTTAGCTCTGGCTTCTCAAGAATGCATTGAATTCCTCTATGTCATTGAATGTCATTTTTCCCCCTCATTGATTACACTCAGTTTTGCTGGGTAGATGATTCTTGGTTTTAATCCTAGCTCCTTTAACCTCCAGAATATCATATTCTAAGCCCTTCAATCCCTTAATGTAGATGCTGCTAAATCTTATGTTATGCTGATTGTGTTTCCACAATACTTGAATTGTTTCTTTCTAGCTGCTTGCAATATTTTCTCCTTGACCTGGGAACTCTGGAATTTGGCTACAATATTCCTGGGAGTTTTCCTTTTGGGATCTCTTTCAGGAGGTGATTGGTGGATTCTTTCAATTTCTATTTTTACCCTCTGGTTCAAGAATATCATGGTAGTTTTCCTTCATAATTTCTTGAAAGATGGTCTCCAGGCCCTTTTCTTGATCATAGCTTTCAAGTAGTCCAATAATTTTTAAATTTTCTCTCCTGGATCTATTTTCCAGGTCAGTTGTTTTTCCAATAAGATATTTCACATTGTCTTCTACTTTTTCATTCTTTTGGTTTTGTTTTATAATTTCTTGATTTCTCATAGAGTCATTAGCTTCCATTTCCTCCATTCTAATTTTTAAGGAATTATTCTCCTCAGTGAGCTTTTGGACCTCTTTTTCTATTTGGCTGATTCTACTTTTTAATGCATTCTTCTCCTCATTGGCTTTTTGGGACTCTTTTGCCATTTGGTCTAGTCTATTTTTTAAGGTGTTATTTTCTTCAATATTTTTTTGGGTCTCCTTTAGCAAGCTGTTGACTTGTTTTTCATGATTTTCTTGCATCATTCTCATTTCTCTTCCCAATTTTTCCTCTACTTCTCTTACTTGCTTTTCAAAATCCTTTTTGAGCTCTTCCATGGCCTGGGACTGATTCATATTTTTTTTTGGAGGCTTTGGATGTAGGAGCTTTGACTTTGTGTCTTTTTCTGATTGTATGTTTTGATCTTCCTTGTCATCAAAGTAAGATTCTGTAGTCTGAGTTTTTTTGTGCTGTTTGCTCATCTTCCCAGCCAATTACTTGACTTTTTAACTCTGTTAAGGTAGGCTCTGCTTCCAGTGTGGAGGGTGTACTGTCCCAAGCTTCAGGGGTTTTGTACAGCTGTTTTCAGAGATACTTCTAGGGATCTGTAAGTTTTTAGTTCTTCCAAGGTGGTATGATCTAAGGAAAGGTGTTTATTCCTCTCCTGGCCTATGCTCTTGTCTGTGAGTAAGAATATGAAATTTTAAATCAAGAATCCTTCATGTGGAAGGCCTTGATTTGACATTATGTAATTCTCAGAGGAAACTTATGCAGGAAACAACACAAATGCATATATACATTACATCCATAGAATGTAAACTATTTGAGAACAGGGATTGTTGCCATTTTTTTGTCTTTGTATCCCTAGAACTAATAGAGTACCTGGCACACAGTAGGTGTTTAACAAATGTGTTGATTGATTAATTCTTGAACTAAAAATATTGAGATTATATAATCATATTTACAAGTTTTTCATAAATGTGCTTCCAAGAGGGCTAGAGGACAATAAAAAGAAGATATGGGTTAATCAGGTAGGTGAGTGCAGAGAAATACACAATATTTGTTGGTCATATCATTTCTTAAAATAAAAAGACCCGGTTTCATGATTTATGAGTATTCTTGTACATAAGTGACACCTTGTGGCACCAAATGGGATATACAGTGTTAAGCTAATACATGTTTAAGCAGCTCATTTTCTTTAAAACCCTAGCACTCATATCTTCATAATTCATTCCAAATTAATGTTATTTATTTTCAAACAGAATATATAAGGCCATAGAGCTAGAAGGGACCTCAGATCTTGTTTAAATACTTCAATTTATAGGTGTGGAAAGTGAACTCTAGAGAGTTTAGGCAATTTGTCCAAGGTTAGTGGCAGTTTGTTATTAGTGGCAGCATTAGTCACTTGATCAAACATTTACTGAGTGCTTATTATGTGCCAGGAACTATTCTAAACTCTGGGGATACAAAGAAAAAGTGAAAACAGTCCCTGCCCTGCCATTATTTCTTTAAAAATATTTTTTATTGATATCTTTTTTTATATCATCCTAAATTTCCCTAGTATCTCTCCCTATCAATCCTCCTAGAGAGCCATCTTATATAACAAGTAACATTTTTTGAAGGAAAAAAAAAGAAAATAAAAGAAAAAGAAGGGAAAATTAGCATAATTGATCAATAAATTGAAGAAAGTACCACATTCATGGACCTCGCACCTTTGTGAAGGAGTGGTTGGGGGTGTTATCTCATTTCTCTTCTTTGGGGCTATTCTTTTTCTTTGTTATTTTGCAGCATTTGCTTTCAATTGTTTTATGTTCTTTCCATTAACATTGTTGTAGCACTGGCAAATAGTAAGTACTTGTCAGTTGATTGATTGACTATGTTAAAATTTCTAGTTGATTGGTTAGTTGTATTAATTGTGCATTTTTTTTCTTGGTTCTGGTTACTTCAGATCTCCAACATCAGATCATGTGAATCTTTCCATGTTTTCTCTGAGTTCATCGTGCATCTTTTTTTACAGCACAGAAATGGTCCATTATATTAATATGCTATAATTTGTTTAGCCATTCCCCAATCGATGGTATCTACTTTGTTTCTAATTCTTTGCTATCACAAAAAGTGCTACTGTAAATATTGTGGTGTATATGGGGATTTTCTTCTTATCAATGGCCTCGTTGGAATATAAACCTAGCAGTGGAATCTGTGGGTCAAAGGGTTATGGATATTTTAGTCACTTCATTTGCATAATTTCACATTGCTTTCTAAAATGAGGAAACTCCATTCTTATGGGAGAGTGAACACATGTATGAATAGTTATATAAAAGATTCTTAGAGTAGATACAAGGAAACAGTAAAGGGAAAGTAGCTGGGGCTATTGGGAGAGACCTCCAGCAGAAGGTAATATTTGAGCTAAGTTTTGTAAGGAGTCATGGATCCTAAGAATCATAGTCTGAGAAGAGTGAGCCTTCCAGGCAATGGAGACAGCATTGAAGAGAGATGGAGTGTTGTGTGTGAAGAACAAGTACACCAGCATAATTGGACAGTGGAGTTAGTGGAAAGAAGATAAGTGTAAGAAGACTAGAAAGATAGGAAGGTGCTAGGTGGTGAATAGTTTAAATGTCAAGCAGAATATTTTATATTTGATCCTAGAAGTAATAGGGAGAGACTGGAATTTGTTGAATAGAGGGTGTGACAGTCATATCCATGCTTTAGGAAAAAAAACAAAACAAAAAAAACCCCAAACCCAAAACAGCTGTATAGATAATGGATTGGAGTGGGCATACTTGAGGCAAGAAGATTAATTAGATTATTGATATAGTCCAGTTGAGAAATGATGATGGCCTGCACTAGTGACACGATTATCTGAGTGATGGGAAGGGAATATCTAAGAGATGTGGAGATAGAAACAACAAGGTTTGGTAAATGATTGGATATGTGGGGTGAGAGAGTGAGGAGTCAAGGATAACACCGAGATTGTAAACCTGAGGACTAGAAAGATAGTGGCATCCTTGAAACTAATAACAAAGTTTGGAAGAGAGGTAGGTTTGGGGAAGAAGAGTTGCGTTTTGAACATTTTAAATTGGAGTTGCCTATGCAACATATAAAATTTTTTTAAAAAATTTTTTGTGAGGCAATTGGGGTTCAGTGACTTGCCCAGGGTCACACAGCTAGTGTCAAGTGTCTGAGGCCGGATTTGAACTCAGGTCCTCCTGACTCCAAGTCCAGAGCTCTATCCACTGCAGCACCTAGCTGCCCCAGGACATTCATTTTTGACATGTGTAATAGGTAGGTGATGACTTCAGATTGTAGCTCTGAAGAGAGAGACTAGGGCTGGATCTATCTATTTACCTTTACATCTTTATCTAAATTCTCCTTTCTATAATATGTGTGTATACACATATATAGCATATAATATATGCTATATATACACTTTATATGTGTATATATGTGTTTACATATACCAATATGTATATGGATGTCATCTGGATAGAGATGATAACTGAAGCCAGGAAAGCTGATGAGATCACCAACTGAATGAGTATAAAGAAAAAAGGCCCAGGGTGTGGCATGGATGCAGATCCAGCAAAGGCTATTGAGGAGGAGTACCAAGCCTTCTTTCCTAGACAGGAGATGGATACAGATTGATGTGGCAATTAAGATATAATTGGTAAGTATGGAGAGAGCAGTTCCAGTTGAATGATGAGGTCAGACTCCAGTTCAATTTACTTTATAATAGTCCAAGATAATGGAGGAGACAGTAAGAGAATACCAAGACATTCTTAATGACATCAGTTAACCATGCTTGGATCAATTACATCCAAGAGTACTCAAAGAAGTCACTGCTAAACTGCTATTACTAATCTTCAAAAGATTATTGAAAATGGAAGAGGTGTGAGGGTATTTGAGAAAGGCAAATGTTCCAGTTTTGAAGAAGAAGAGAGTAGATACTTCAAGCTATAGGCTTATGAGTTTATTATTTCTGGCAAATTCCTGAACATATTAATTAAAGGTATGTTTAGTGGGCCCTTTGAAAGGGATGTGGTGATTACTAAGAATCAACATAAGTACATCAAGAATTGGTCATAGCAAATTAACCTCCTTTTTTTTTCTTTTTTGACAGGGTAGCCTGGTAAATTAGGAAATATTGTAAACATAGTACACCTAGATTTCAGCAAGATATTTGATAGTTTCTCATGCTGTCCTTGTGGATGAGATGTACACTGGTTGATGCTAAAATAAATGAATTTTGAATTGAATGAATGACTTGTTCCAAAATGGATTTATGTCAATGTAGGGACAAGTTTTTAGTATATTACGTAAGGTATATGTCCTTTGCTCTGTGTTGTTGAATTAAAAAAAAAATTAATGACTTGGTTGAAAGAATAAATGGCATGCTTATAAAATCTGTGGATGATGATGTTTGTAGGGATTGCTATTACACTAGCCAGTTAGCTAGCTAGACAGCCAGACAGATCAATAGGTAAAGTATTTATTAAGCACCTATTACATACTAGGCACTGGTGATACAAATACAAGTATGCAAGACAACCCCTATCTTTGGGATCCCATATTCTAGTGGGAGGGGCAGGCAATATCTATAAAGGTGATGGAAAATGGAAAGTGAGAAGGTAATGCTCAATGTAGCAGTATGCAAGACAAGAAGATGGAGGTGAATCTTAGACTTGAGGTGAGAATGAGGTGAAGCATGGCTGGGGCCTTTCTGAATTGGTGGTCCTGAGGAGGAAGTCATCAATGAAGAGAGGCATGTCCTAGGTTGGAGGTTCCCAAGATGGGAATGTGGCAGGTGAGGAAAAGGAGGTGGAGTCCAGAGAAAGTTGAATCAAGGGTGAGGATGACAATCAGGATCCAAGAAGACCTCAAGAAGCTAGAATCTTGGGCTGGGTTTAATAAGATGGAATTGAATAAGGATAAAATTAAAGCCCCAAATTTAAAAACATCAGCTGCGTAAGTGCTAAATGTAGATGGTGTGACCAGAGAACTGTTCGTGTAAAAAAAAAATGGAATGTTGGTAGACAATTAACTCAACATGAATCAACAGTGTGACATAGTGCTGAAAAAGCTAGTATGATCCCAGGCTGTATTTAAAAAAGCATAATTTAGGATAGAAGGACTTGGGTTCAAATCCAACCTCTGACACTTCTTGGTTGTTTGACTAAAGGCAAGTCATTTTAACCTTAGGTAACTCTCTAAGACTAGTTTATAGACCTGATGTGAGCTGTTTTGGTAGTGGGAGCTCTCTTACTAGTAAAGTTATGGGGCATTGACATATTGACTATTAAATATGTTTAAATTCTGAACAGGGGAAGTGAGAGTCCTGATACATTCTGTCCTGGTCAGATTACATCTGGAATATTGTTTTTAGTTTTGCTTACCACATTGAAAAGCTGGAGTGTATCCAGCAATTACATGAAAGGGCTGAAAACCATGCTATGTGAAATTTGGATGAAGAAACTGGGGCTATTTAGCCTGGAGAAGAAAAGTCCTAAGTGAGTAAGGTATGATAGCTATCTTTCATTATTTAATTGCCCTCACATGGAAGAGATATGAAGGTGGTAATGGTGGTAATGATGATTGTGGTAATCATGATGATGATTTACTTGACATAGAGCAGATTTAGGACCAATAAGTAAAAGTTTCCAAAAAGCAAATGTAGGTTTGGTATATGGAAAAACTTGCTAATAATTAGAGTAGACCTAAAGTGGGATGGACGGCCTTGATAGGTTGTGAGTTTTTTCCTTAAGCAGAGGCTAACTCATCCTTTGTGGAAAAGATGTAAAGAAGATTCTTATTCAAATATGGGTTAGACTAAATGATCTCTGAGATCCCTTTAACTCTGATATTCTTTGAGACACAAAAATGTGAAGATGGGGTGAGAGCTACAAATATGAAAACATAGAAATAGGTTAGAGGAGAGATTTCAAATTTTGTACTCCGGAAGTTCCACCCTTTCGAAGGACATAAAAAGAATAAATAAGGCACAAATAAAAGTATAGCTTGTAAATTGGAGGATAGAGTTCATAATAGACTAGGTGGACAGAGAAACAAGGAGGAGGACAAAGTAAAGCGAAATTTTATGGAAAGGGGTGCTGGAAAAGTATGTTACTCAAACTAAGAAGTTTGAGGGAGGAGAGAGAAGATTTTGAATCACATGCTTACCTGGGCAGAGAAAGAGAAGGATCAAATAAAAGGGAGAAATAGGTAGATAGATAAAATAAATGAGGAAATACATAACTAAATGAAAAACTAATAGTTTAAGTAAATTTAAGGAACTTGTTAGAAGGCATGTAAATTAGAATGGTGAGAGAACCTGTGAGAATAGAATGACATTAACATAAGGTAGGTAAAACTAAGTTCAGGGAAAGTGTGCCAGTTTGAAAGAGGAAGGAAATAAAAATCAATGCAAAAGGAGTAAATGTAGGAAAACACAAGCCTAACAATCACAATCCTATACATGAATCACCAATACAATAAAATGAAAGAGAGTAGCGGAAAGGTTGAAAAAGCAAAATCCCAGGAAGGTGGAGCCATGATGGTGGAGAAAAAGTAGGGATTTGCCTGTGCTCTCCCCAAAACCTCCCTGAACAACTTTAAATAATACTCCAAAACAAATTCTGGAGTGGCAGAACCCACAAAAGGACAGAGGGAAACAATTTTCCAGCCAAAGACAACTTAGAAGGTTGGCAGGAATGCTCTGTTGCACGTGGGTGAGAGTGGAGTGCAGCCCATTGCAGGCTGCTCAGGCTCAGACCAGGCTTTGGAGCAGACTTTGGGAGCAGGCCTGAGGAGCATCTCAATCAGCAGAAGTCTGCTGCTTCCAGAACTCTTAGTCCACAGATGGCAAAGGGGTCAAACAACTGGTCAGAAGGAGATTACAGGGGTCTCTTTGCTGGCACTGGGGGCAGGGCTCTGTTGTTTTGCCCATTCTTGAATCCAGTCATCATTCTGGGTGGCAGTCCCAGGGCAAGGAGGGGCATTAGCACACAAGAACTTGAGGCCACAGTGAAGTGGAGAGATGGTCACTGTTCCAGGGCAGAAAAGAGTGCTTGTGGTCACTCACAGACCATAGCACTGGCCAGAAGAGTAGTAAATACACCTCTCCTTAGATCATACCACTTTGAAAGAGCCAAAACTTACAGGTCCCTAGAAGTATCTTTGAAAATAGCTGCACAAAATCCTTGAAGCTTGAAACAGTACACCTTCCAACCTGGAAGCAGAGCCCCACTTCAGCAAAGAGTTAAAAGCCAAGCAATCAGCTAGAAAAATAAGTAAACAATAGAAAAATATTCTGACTATAGAAAGTTACTATGGTGACAAGGAAGCTCAAAACACACACTTAGAAGAAGACAAAAGAGTCAAAACTCCTACAGCCAAAGCCTGGAAGAAATATATGAATTGGTCTCAGGACATGGAAAAGCTCAAAAAGGATTTTAAAAATCAAGTAAGAGAGGAAGAGGAAAAATTGGGAAGAAAAAAATGAGAGTGATACAAGAAAACCATAAAAAAGAAGTCAACGGCTTGGTAAAGGAGGAACACGAATACACACACACACACACACACACTCACATACACACACATGAACACCTGAAGAAAATAATACCTTATAAACAGATTAGGCCAAATGGTAAAAGGTACAAAAATCCAATGAGGAGAAGAATGCCTTGAAAAGCAGAATTGGCCAAATGAACAAAGATATACAAAAATTTGCTGATGAGAACTTTTTAAAAAGTAGAATCAGGCAAATGGAAAAGGAGGTTCAGATAAAGATTCTGGGAAGATGGTGGAATAGGTCAGAAATTTCCAGGATCTCCAGATTTCCTCCCCAAACAGAGAGAAAATTGCCATGAAATGAACGTAGAGCAGTAAAAATAAAGGAGTAAAACAGTTGTCTGACTAAGACAACTCAAGAGGACCTCAGAAAAGAGGAGACCTCAAGGCTGAGGTTTGGCCTGAATGAAGTGTAGATGCCTCCAGGCCGACTCCACTGAATTGTCAAACAGCAGGCCCCAGAACAGCTCTGTCAGGAGGCAGACTAAGCCTCAAGAAAGTTCACCTCAACTTTCACCTCACTAACAGCCTCGAGAAATTTCACTTCACAAACTTGCATCTCATAAATTTTTACCTCACAAACTTTCATCTAAAGAACAGCAGATGGCTGAGTGGGGGAAGATTGAAGGACCCCCTGTTGTTTCTGGAAGCCAAGCCTAGGGGTGCTGACCAGAAGTGATCCTGGGCTGTGGTTATGGGCAAAGAGGGGCGAGTATATGTCTGGTGGATGTGGTATGGCAGAGAGCGAGAACATTTTTGGGACAGTGTGGCTGGGAGCCCTAACTGTGGCTTAGGGGAGAGAAGTCCCTGAGGTTGAGCCTCTGGCATAATTCAGAAAATAACAGTAAGGAGAAACTGAGGTCTAAGGCAACGTTACCCACAACTCAGGATTAAAACCTGATAATAATAACTTGCTAAACATAAAATGAAACAAAATAAAAATGAGCAAGTGAAGGAAAAAGAACCCAACCATAGATAGCTACTTTGTTGTAAAAGAAGATCTGGGTTCTTATTCAGAGGAAGATAGTGAGGTAAAAAAGCCACTCCTACCCCAAAGAGTAGCATCAAGTGGTCACAAACCTTAAAAGAGTTCTTGGAAGAACTTTAAAAGAAATTTTAAAAAAAGATCAAATAAAAGAGACTGAGGAAAAATTAGGAAAAAAATAAAAGCAATTCAAGAAAAGTATGAAAAGGAAGTTAACCAATTGGAAAAAGAGGTCCAAAATATATATATTTTTTAACAAGAAAGTAGTGAGATTTATTATACAGGTGTGCTACACTTAGACACAAAGATAACAATCAGTCCAGAATGGCAAAAGTCCCAGGGCATAAAGTCAAGTGGCAGGTAAGTGGAATTTGCATTAAATGATGGCATGTCCTTTTGTCAGGGAGGTTGTCAGATGGTGATAAGAGTCCTTATCAGATGGTAGAGCTTAGAGTCCTTTGTAGTGATGTCTCCTGAAGCTTTCTGCCTTCCTGAGAATGTCACTAAGGGTCATTCCATCTCTGCTCCTGTGGCCTCCATGATCAGCATAGTCTGGTTATTTGGACCTCTGCCTCATCTTTCTCCTCTTGTGTTTCAGCCTACGCATTTACTTCTTCCTCCACTTGACTTTCATGGAGCAATGGAAGTTGACAACATAGCACTCTGAAGAAGAGGAGAGATCCAAAATCTTAAGGAAGAAACTAACTCCCTGAAAATTAGAATTGAGGAAGATGAACCAAATGACTCTATAAGATGCCAAGAAATAATAAAACTAGAAAAAACAGAAGAGAATCTGAATTATCTCATTAGAAAAACAACTGAACTGGAGAACAGATTGAAGAAAGACAATATTAGAATTGTTGGGCTACCTGAAAGTTGTGATCAAAAAAAGAATCTGGATACATTATTACAAGAAGTTATTAAGGAAAATTGCCATGAAGTTCTAGAACAAGAGAGTAAAGTAGAAATAGAAAAAAAATCTACTGTTCACCACCTGAAAGAGATCCCAGGAGGAAAACTTATAGGAATATCATAGCCAAGTTTCAAAACTCCCAGGTTAGGGAGAAAATATTACAAGCAACAAGAAAAAGATAATTTAAATATTACAGAAGTACAGTCAGGATTTCACAAAACCTAGCGGCTTCTACTCTAAAAGACCATAGGTCTTGGAACATTATATTTTGAAGTGCAAAAGAGCGGAATTGCAACCAAGAATAACTTACCCAGCAAAGTTGAAAAAAAAAATGGTCGTTTGATGAACTGAAAGACTTTTGGGTATTTGTAACAAAAAGACCAGAACTCATTGGAAAATTCAGTGTAAAAGATCCAGAGGAAATATAAGGAAAACATTAAAGACTAATTATAAGGCACTTATTAAGGTCAAACTGTTTACTTATTATATATATGAAAATGTTATCAGTATGCTTAAGATTGTCATCATTACTAAGATAGTTTGAAAGAAAGGTTATGGCTGAGTTTCATATGATGGGTGATTCTAAAAAACAAAATTGGGTAGGAAAAGCTAAAAGAGAGCAATTATAAAAATGGGGCATGAGTAATGGAATAGTATTGTGCTATAAGAAATGATAAGCAGCAGACTTCAGAAAAACCTGGAAAGACTTTTATGAACTGATGCTGAACCAAGCATCATTGATGAGAAGAACTCTTTAAAAAGTAGAATCAGGCAAATGGAAAAGGAGGTTCAGATAAGAATTCTGGGAAGATGGTGGAGTAGGTCAGAAATTTCCAGGATCTCCAGATTTCCTCCCCAAACAGAGAGAATGAGCAGAACCAAGAGAACATTGTACACAGTAACAGCCTCATTGTGTGATGACTGACTTTGATAGACTTAGCTCTTCTCAGCAATACAAAGATCTAAGACAACTTCAAAAGACTCATGATAGAAAATGCTATCCACATCCAGAGAAAGACTTATGGAGTCTGAATGTAGATTGAAGCATACTATTTGCTCTGTTTTTTTTTTCTCTTCTGTTTTGTTTTGTTTCTTCTTTCTCATGGTTCTCCCATTAGTTCCAATTCTTCTATACATCATGACTAATGTGAAAATATGCTTAATATGAACGTATAAGTAGAGCCTATATCAGATTACATGCCATCTTGGGGAGGGGGGAGGAATGGGAGGGGGAGAAAATTTAAAACTCAAAATCTTATGTAAGTGAATGTTGAAAACTAGAAATAAATTATTTTTTAAAATTAAAAAAATGGGGCATGAAAGGAAAAACTAATACAGAGGGAGCAAGTTGGGGTGGAGGGCTGGTAATGTTGGAACTTTACTCTCATCTGGGTTGAAGAGGAAGCAATGTGTACATCTGGAAGGGTGTAGAAGTCTTCTGAACATGTAGAGAGGTGAGAAAACTGGGGGACAGAGTGGGGGAGGGACTTTTAGAGGGGTATGTGGATTGAGATTGAGGAGTCGGAGGAAGGGATGGGGGACTTCTAGAGGGGTGGGTGAAGTTCAGGTGGGAGGGTGGGGGGAAAAGATAAGGTAACAGGGGTGGGGTAAAAAGAGAGGCTGAGAAAGAAAATAATGAGTAAAAATGAGTTGGAGGGAAATTCACAAGTAGTGATTATATATTTGAGTGTGAATGGGATGTTTGTAAGCATCTCTCTTTGTGATGGCAAAGAACTGGAAATTGCAGGAATCCTCATTAATTGGGGAATGGTTGAACAGGTTGTGGTTTATGGCTGTGATGGAATACTACTGTGCTATAAGAAATGATGAGCTCATTGATCTTTGAAAGGCATGGAAAGACTTGCACGAAATGATGAAGAGCGAACTGAGCAGAACCACTAGAACATTATGTATGGTAACATCAATATTGTTTTAAGAATGACTGAGCAACTAAGTCATTTTGACTATTACAAATATACAAATTAAAAATAAAGGACATATGAAGAAAGATGCTATCTGCATCCAGAGAAAGAACTGATAAATAGAAGTATGTATAGAAAACTTTTACATATACATACTTATTTGTATCTAATGTTAGCCATCTCTAGGGTGGGACGGGAGAAGGAGGGAAGAGAAAGGAAGAAAAAGAAATTTACACGATAACTTTGTTATATATTTAAAAGGAATAGATTTGCAGTTTCATGTGCAATCGTTTTTTTTTTAAAAATTGTACTGTGTTATGGAAATGCTGGTTTTATTCCATAAATTAAAAATAAAATAAAATTTAAAAAACTATTCTCTGATATATTATACACACATAGAGTGATTGGGGCTGGGTGTCACTAACAATCGGGGATAATCAGGAAAAGCCTCTTGATGGAGCTGCCATTAGAGCTAAACCATGAAATGTGTCAGGAACTACAAGAAGCAGGGGTGAGGAGGGAGAACTTTGTAGATGTGGGGTGGGGGGACAACACCTGCATGAAGACATGGAACTGGGAAGTGGAACATTTAATTTGAGCATGGAGTGCAGAGAGTAAATGGAATTAGTAAGTACATTTTCTGCAAGTAAGAAAAGCTTGTGCTACTGCTTCATTTTCCAGGTGTCTCCCTCTGACCGTCTTCTGTCTAGTCTGAACTTGGCCAGGCACAAGGAAAATTGAGAAACCACACCATCTGGATCAAATGAAAATTAGAACAGAGAACTAATGACATCAGCAACTTGACATTTGAGTCCAAAACATTTCAGCATCTTCTTCCATGGCTTCATATACATAAGAACCAGGAAAGGACTTTATGCTGAACCCTGGGATTCACTGTAAGAAAGGACCTGTTGAATAGATAAGCATCTGTCCCTTATGGTTATTACCATCTGATCTAGTCGGAATCATCCTGAACTACTGTAGGCTGATTTAATTGGGCCAATGGGATTTCTTAAATCTCTAGCTAAAGAATATTTCCCATTCATTTACAAAATATTAAAACATACCTTTTCGCTTCCCACAAATTTTAAGAGATTTTAAAAAAATGCATTACTTCATTCTCACCAATACAGTATTACTCATGATAAAGTTTATTTTAATTATTCAGTAGGGAATCTCATTACTTGCCTTGTCTGATTTGTTACCCAGATGTGTATAAACATAAGTTCAGAAAATATTCATGTTGATGGTGATTTTTGGAGGGGGGTAGTATTAATTGCCTTTTATTTTTATAGTTTTGCTTACTCAAATCTGCAAAACCAAATGGAACAACTTCAGTTTATGCTAATGTTACTCAATTATACAGTGAAATTAGCAGATAGTACTCTTCACACTTTCTAGTTCAGTTCTTCTCAGACCTGGAATTGTTTGTTTTCTTTATCCTTTCCTCAATAAGAGGGTTTTTCTAAGTTATTAAAATAATTCATATAACTGTCCATTTTACTTTTTCTGTGTAAATAAAGGCTGAGAGAAAAAATAAAATGGAAAAGTTTTTCCACAGCTAAAATCTCTCTCTAAGGATTTTTGTGAAAGGAGACACATTAGCATTTACAGGTCACTAAGGGTTTGATGCCAAACAACTGGTTAGTTCAGAAATAAAAAACATCAGTCAACTCAGTGAAAATAAATTAGCCCAACTTAATTATAGCTGTTTAAATGTTGCCTGACAGAATTGATTTCTTTTTGCCTGTTATGGCTCCGAGAAGAGTTCAGTAACACCTGTATAGTTCACTCTAGTATGGTGTCTAGCTTCACAAAAAGGTATTTATTTTTTTAACTTGTAGCTAACTTACCTCATTACTTTAGTCATCAAACATCATTATCACCATTTTGTAGGCTTAGGAATAGGAAGAATCGCGCCCAGAGTTATATCATGGTACAGCGGAATGAATTTTTTGGGGAATTTGGGAGGCAGAGGGACTTGCCTGTTTTACTACCTTTGTGATACTTAACTGCTCTGGGCCCATTTCCTCATCTGAAAAACTGAGTATATTAGCCAGCACTGGAAAAGAATGGCCAGTACTCGAAAAAGAAAGCAGTGCTATTAGGAGATTGTTGTGAGAAGAGCCCTTTGTACTATATAAATATGAATTATTACTACAGAATTCTCCTTTTTCAATAGTCCATGTTAATCATCAAAACTTCTGATATGAGAATGCTTCTTTGTGACAGATGGGTTATAATTTCCAAGATTGCATGCAGCTTACCTAACATCGGTTACATTTTAAAATTAATGGCTTCCTTTTTAGGGAAGCCTCTTAGGGCCCTTGCTGAAATTCAAGAAGCACTCTTATCTGTTGCATATATACATGCTGTCTCTTAGAGTGGGTCACATATGAAGATGGCTAATCTTACCAGTCTGTGTTGAATCTTTTGGATCTCGGTCCAAGGATCTGGATTTTTAGGAAAGGAATCTTTGAATCTTGTAGGTCATTAAATTCTGCATACATATATGATATTCCCACAGTCTTAGTTCAGTTGACTTAAAATTGCACTAAGACTGTTGGGGCACCCTGTATCCTACTTGAGTGAATTGGATAAAATAAATGTGAAATGAAATAAATAGCATTTATTTGAAACAAACACATTTCACATTCCTTGCCCCTCAAACCAGGGCACACTCTTCTCTCTACCATCTTGGTCCCTGGAGAGAGTGGGCTCAAATTAAAGTGCTTGTTACTAAACATTTGCCCTATCAAGATTTCTTCTGATTAGTATAGTTGGACAGGTTGCTCTCTTGCTGCAGGACATGGCATCAGCTGTCAAGCCAATCCATTTCTATGCTGATTGCATAGGTCACTACTGCAGATTATGTTTCTCACTAGGTTGACCTGTTGGCACACTCTTGAATGGACTCCATTGCCTTTATTTCTGGTGACTTAATCTTTCAAAGCTCACAAGGTTGTAACCTAAGTCATTCCATCTCCTGCACTCATTCACAAGAAAGTAATTGAATACAACAGAAAACCAACAACGCCATGTGTTCTTGGCCACATAGTGGTTGGTGTGGGAAGGTGAGGGTCTGAGACCACTTTTCCCACCTGGAGGCTTACAGGGATTTTTTCCTCTATCACCACCAAGAAAGAGAGAGCTTGATTTGGATTGTTAGTGGCTTTAATATGTATACTCAGTTCCTGCTGAGCAGACAATAAAAAGGATTTTCTTCATCATACAAGAACCAGTCATGGAATATCTGAACATATTCTGTACTGAGGTATGGATCCTCCATTCTGTATCATCATACACTTGTAGAAGCAGGCTCACCAAACACCTGATGTGGGTTGGCAAAGAAAGAGTGATCCCAGGACCTAGTCCTCATTGGCCAGTTTGCCTCACTCCCTACTTCTTATATTTTATTTTTACTTTTTAAGTCAATTGGGGTTAAGTGACTTGCCCAGGTGGTCACACAGCTAAGCCAATAAGTGTCAAGTGTTTGGTCTGAGGCTGGATTTGAACTCGGGTCCTCCTGACTTCAGGGCTGGTGCTCTATCCACTGTGCCACCTAACTGCCCCGTCACTCCCTACTTCTTACAGAAAGTTATTCGTGTGCTGTGACTAAGTCATTACTTGCTATCTTCACTTTAAACCAAGTGGAGGTTTGTGGTTTAGGGAGCCCCGAGGTCACAGCCCAGTTAAAGTAGTCCTGCAGTTCAGCTGGATGAGGGCACCAGGGCTGGGAGTGGCAAGAGGTATTTCTCTTACTCAGCTGTTCATAGTGACAGTACAGCCTCTGTCCACCTTGGTGCTTCTTCTCCTTCCCAAATCAATGACAGGGAATAATTCTATTCTACCTTCTTCCTGCTAGTATTTCGTTCAATTCAATTTGATTCCACATTTACTAAGCACTTATTCTTTACCAGGCACCGTACAGGCTCTGGTGTTACAAAGACAGGAAGCAAAATAGCTCTGTCCTCAAAAAGCTTGTATTTTACAGTAATTACCCAGAAGTTATTTAAGCTTCCTGGTGGTTAGTGGTGTACCATGAAACTGTGACTTCTATTTGATGATTAAAATACCTTCCAGGCTGGTAAAGTTCCGTACAACATGCAACACAGCAGTCCACGTGTCTGAAAGCTTCACCTCTTGAGAGAATCACTAGAAAAAAATTCCAGTCCTCTGGGCGCTTGAATTATTGTCAATATTTGATGAGAAGCACTTAAATCTGAAGCCACTTCAGGGAATTTTTTTATATTTTGATTCTGACCTGGGAAAATCTGCCTGATAATCAAGTTTTCCCTGAAAGGAAAAAAAAGAAAAAGAGAAAAAAAGATGCTCCACAAAAGCAAACATACCTCCCAAGTTTAGAGAGAATTTAATTAGAATCAACTGTGAGACTAACAGCTGTGAAGAAATCTCAAAACAGGGAGGTTAATTATTAAGAGCAGGATGAAGTGAAGAGGAGAAAAACGTTTGGCCAGCCTCCAAACTGTGAGCTGGAGTGTTGTGAAACTCTGGGAGTTGTGGAGAATTTTAAATCTCCCTGAACAGAAACAGAAAACCTCTTTCTGTCTTGTATTTTTCCTGGAGGAATGCTCTTAGGCATTCTCCTGAACTTTGTGAATCCCTAGACCTTCTTCTAGTGGTAGAATGTTACAGGTCTCTAAGTATCCACTATCTATGTTGTTTCACTGGATAGTTCTTGAAGAGCTATTGAACTTTAAAGACTATATTTGTTGTTCTGTTGTTTCAATTATATTTGACTCTTTGTGAACCCATTTGGGTTTGTTTGTTTGTTTTTTGGCAAAGACACTAGAGTGGTTTATCATTTCCTTCTCCAGCTCATTTTATAGATGAGGAACTGAGGCAAATAGGGTTAAGTGATGTGCCCAGAGTCACACAACTAGTAAGTGTCTGAGGCTGGATTTGAACTCGGGTCTTCCTGACTCCAAGCCCAGTGCTCTATCTACTATACTACCAAGTTGCTCCTAAAAGGCTATATATATATATCCTGGTAACTTGGTGTGTATGTGCATGATGGTATAAGATTGAATTCTGGAGTTGAGTTTAGGTTCAGATCTAAGGCAAGATTTCAGAGGGCACCAAGAGAAGTCCCTTTACTTCATTGCACCAAAATAATAAATATTACTTGATTCACCTTAATACACTTACACCTCCCCCCCATTCCCCACCACTGTCTCAGGACTATTACATTAGCTTCCTAGGAATTTTCTTTCACTTTTCCTCCAATTTGCCCTTCATATCAAATCCAGATTTATCTTCCTTAGGTTAAAATACTTGTTATCCAGGCTATACCTTGTGGATAAGAGGAGGGTTCTCTGAATTTGTACTTATACAATACTAAATAATACATGTATTACATGTATACATTAAATAATGTATTTGGGATAGATGTTGCAAGCAGACAATGAAATGGACCCAGAAATGTATAAGAGGAAGAGAATAGGCAAGATTGTATTTGAGAAATTGATCAGTGCAATCTCAAGTTGCTCTTTGCTACTGAAATTCATCTTTTAAATACATTTCCCCCCCAGTTACTGGAGACTCTGATTTGCAAATCTTGGAACACTATAGTCTCTGTAGGATCAAAATTTTAAGTGACCCAATACATGGTAGACAAGAGTAGACTGCAGCATCTTTCTAAGGATGACATATATGTAAAAAGTAATAGAAAGAATATATCAGCACATGTATGATCAGAAAAGGTGATCCAGTTAAATGGCAAGAGTGAGGATGAAAGACTGACAAGGTAAGTGCCTTACTGGAACACGCAAATATAAAAAGACCTAAAAGAAAGCTTTTAGAAAATTGGGTAGATACTTTGTGGAGAATCTGTGGTAGAACATAGACAAAGATCACAAAGGGTGGGAAGGTGTGGATGAGCTATGAATTATACTAATGAAAAAACTACACATATTGATGAGATTACTAAAAGGTCGTGTTTAGTCTGGAAGGGAACAATCTACTTTTGTTGAAGGTTTTATTTTCTTTAACTTTTGGAAGAAATTCTCATTTTTTTTTTCAAAAGAAATTCTGTCTTACCAACTACCTCCATCATATACTTAGTTTCACTAAATTTCATCTTACTTGATTTGGCTCATGTTCTATCTTGTTAATACCACTGAGATCCATTGAAGTAGGAGGTCTACTATGTGTGGGTCTGGTCATATAATTTATCTTCTTAAAACTCTTTAACGGCTTCCTATTGCTTATGGAATAAAGTTTGAGGTCCTTAGTTGGTCTGTCATCCAAGACCCTTCGCAATGTAGTATCATTTTCTCTTTTCAGCCTGTGTCATGCTACTCTGTTACTTGGGTAAGATGTGGTATCTCTTCTGTTAAGCTATTAATTATCTTTCCAAGGTCCTTCTTAATAGCTTTTGTTTCTTTTCCAGTTCTTTGCTCTCTCACTCCCGTTTAATTTATAATACCATTTAAAAATCACTTAAAAACCATTTCTTTTAGGAATTCTAACTGATCTGGTAGGTAAGCTGCATTTTTCTTAGAGGCTTTGCTTGCAGGTAGTTTGAAGTAATTCTCCACTCTCAGTTTGTGTCTTCAGCATTCTTGGCCTCATAATAACTCTTTTTCCTTTTTCATTTTGTCATTCTTCCAGAAATCTATTTTGACCATTTTGCTGGACTATCTTGGAGCTCTGGGAACCTCTCTGGGACACCCCCATACTGCTGGCCTGGAGCTGAGTCCTGGAAGAGAGAGTAGCTCTGAGAGTCCCTGTGGGTACTGAGATCATGATTCTGGAGATCCTTGTTCCATACTTACAGCCCTGGTTACCTGCCTAGGTCTAATTTGTGATGCTGGGTTAGAAAGATGACACACACGACTTTCTTTTTCAACTTCCTGATCATTTACTGAGTTCAGCATCTTCTCAGATGGTTTTTGGAATAGTTATGGGAAGAGCTGGTCTGTTTCCTCTTACGCCATCATCCAGCCTGCACTGTTCACCTCTCTTTCTCTCTCTCTTTTTTGGGGTAGGCAATGAGGTTAAGTGACTGGCCCAGGGTCACACAGTGAATGTTATGTGTATGAGGGTGGATTTGAACGCAGGTCCTCCTGACTCCAAGGTCAGTGCTCTATTCACTGTGCCACCTAGCTGCCCCCTATTTTTTTTTTAACTTTTTCTAGGGCTGGAGAACCAGATTTTGGAGGGCTGTGAATTGTAGGTCTGGTCAGTTTCATGGCAATATGAACTATAGTTAAGTTCATATCAAGGCCACAACTGTATAGAAGAAATTTAGGCAGGAGGCTAAGTTAAGGTGAGTAGGTCAGATGTCTTGTAGGTAATGCTGAGGACCAGAATCACTTGTGAGAACCTTTGTAAACTGTGAAATCATTAATTTTTGCATCTGTTACTATGCTCATTCCCTCCCACTGTATATTCAAATGATTATAGATTTAGAGCTGGAAGGAATCTTAAAGATGATCTCATTTATAGAAAAGGAAAATGAAGTCCAGAGAGGACAAGGCAAGACTTACTCAAGGTCATTCAGATAGCAAGTAGCAGATTTGGGTTTCAGACTCAGGTGCTCTGAGTTCAAATCCAATTCTATTTCCATGATATTATGTCATCTTTCCCATAATACTTCATAATAATATTCCTCTATAGTATTTCTTAGTAGTTAAAAATCACCAGAGAGTTTAATGTGTTATCAGGGCATAAGAAAAAACTGGGTGGATTAATGAGATGAAGGAAACCCCTATGTTCTTCTCCCTCCAGGGAACAGGATTTGGCAAATCCCAGTAATCCAGGAGAAGTGGTGGTAAATAGGAATGTGAAGGTCATTTCAGTGAGCACAGATCTGGGCTTGCAGGTGGGGAAAAATAGCATTATGAATATAGATTTAGGGTTAGAAATGGCTTTTGAGATCATCTGGTCTACCCTCCACCCCCATTTTATAGGTGAGGTAATTGAGGCCCAATAAGGTTGTCACTTGCTCAAGGTCGCTCAGGTGGTTAGTAATACTGTAGGAATCAAACCTATGCCTTCTGATTCTAGTGGAGCCAAGATGGTGGCCTTCTGAGTCTAAGCCAGTGCTCATTCCATTATGCCATACTGTCTCTTGTGGCATAGGTTGCTTGGTGTGCTCAGCAGCCTGACAATTTTCCTATGTCACTGTTATGAATCACTAGTCCTGATCATCTGGTAGATAAATCCTGAATACTATTTGTTTGGTAGTTTTCACTTAAAAAGTCATAGACATCCAGTGTTAACAATACATTCTCACCTTGAATTATTGGGCAGAGTCATTTAACTATAAATTAAATTAAAGGGTCAATGTTATGACTTATGGTATTATCTCCTCATAGATAGTACTTATTTATTAGCAGAAGTCTTTGATGCTTTATCCTGGAGGAATGAAAATATGATAGAGTTAATGAGAATGAGCAATATGGGTGTGTGTGTGTGTGTGTTGATATTTGTGTGTCCAGGGAATGAGGTAGTCTTCTACCTACTCAGTTTACATGTAATGAGGGACTAATTAAGCCCAGATCTTATGAGTAGTTTAGGTGGCTGATATAACCCCAACGTGGTCTGTGGAGTATGCAGAGATGTTCTATAACTGATTCTGGTCTGCTAACCATATAATGAAGAGACGGAGTTTGATTTGCAGCTGAGCAGAAACTGAGATGCATTCAGAAGACAAAAACAGACCTGCCAGAGTAAGCATCTTTTTCTATCTTTCCTGTGTTGGAGTGATAGAGACATGTTGTAAGCCCCTGGAAGGGTAGAGGCCTCATGTCCTTTCCCTCTCCCTTCCCCCTGGGACTGACATGTGGCCTGCCACATATGGCCTCTTGTCCTTCAACTTCTTTGCATTTATTCATTCCTGTTTTTAAATGAAGGAGTATTGAAGATAGCTATGATCTTGTGAGCATTGGAAGATCAGAAGTGGTAAGCTACTTACTAGAGGTCTGAAAGCCAGATTTTGTGGTCACCAGGATGACGGGAGAGCAAAATCTTGAGTGACCTGCTTGATTTGGCATAGATTGAAGGCAGGCATGAAGGAACTACAGCCATTTATCTAATAGCTATGCTGAATTCAGAAATGAACTTGGTGGGGGCAATTACTATGTAGACACTGCTTTAAGTTTGAGCACACTCTCCCAAGGTGCTGAGGTGGTATAGGGAAGAATATACCCCCAGGTGTTGAGAGAAAATGTACTCTTAGGGGCAGCTAGGTGGTGCAGTGGATAGAGCACCGGCCCTGGATTCAGGAAGACCTGAGTTCAAGTCTGGCCTCAGACATATAACACTTACTAGCTGTGTGACCCTGGGTGAGTCACTTAACCTCCATTGCCCAACCAAAAAAAAATGTACTCTTGTTCTTATTCTATAATCATTGTCAGATAACACACTGGAATGGAGGCTTGAGCTGATAGTATTGGAGAAACCTTCAGGAGTACACTTAGAATCCCAAGGAGAGTTGTGGCCTTGCTCTGAGGGAACTAACTCATCAGTAGGGGTGGGTTAAGCACCTTAAACTCTCTGATCCTAAAATTCCTGAAGTACTCTTAGGGCAGAAAATTTACTCCTCCCTTAGCTGATAGTACCAGGGTATAGTGGGAGGAGAACAGTAACAATTCTCCACTCTGTTTTTTTTGAAGATTTTCTGAGGGAGGAAAACTGTTATGCTTGAAGAGAATACATTTGTTCCCCTTCTCTCACTGTTACAAAGACTAGTTTAGCTGTTACCTTTCTATTCTTTTTGCCAGCCAAATAATGATGGAGGCTCTTTGAGCCTATGCTGATGAGAGTAAGGTTCAAGCGGTACTCATTGCCCACCCTCCCATATTTCCCTCCACTTCAATAGGATTTTTCATGCCTCTTCATGTGAAATAATATACCCCATTCTAGCTCTCCCTTCCTTCTGAATCCAGTGTACTCCTCTTTCTCAACCTTTAATTTTTTTATGTCATTTTCTCAATTTCACCTTACATCTATACCCTCTGTCTATGTATGTTCCTTCTGGATATACTATTAGTGGTAAAATTTTTAAGAATTACAAGTATCATCTTCCCATGGAGGTATGTAAACAGTTGAGCTCCATTGACTCCATTATGTTTTCTTTTTCCTTTTTCCATTTTTTAGGCTTGGGTCTTGATATTGGAGATCAAATTTTTTGTTCAATTATGATCTTCCACTTAAGAAAGCCTGACATCTTTCTATTTCATTGAATGACAATTTTTTTCCCCATTGAAGTATTATGCTCAATTTCACTGGGTAGGTGATTCTTGGTTGTAGTCCTACCTCTTTTTGCCTTCTGGAATATCATGTTCCATGACCTCCAGTCCTTCAATGTTGCAGCTGTTAAGTTCTGTGTAATCCTGATTGTAGTTCCCCAATATCTGAATTGTTTCTATCTGGCCATTTGCAGTATTTCTTCTTGACGTGATAGTTTTGCAATTTGGCTATAATGTTCCTTGGAGTTTTTATTTTGGGATCTCTTTCCTGAGGTGATCAGTGGATTCTTTTAATGCTTATTTTGCCCTCTGGTTCCAGAATATCAGGAGAGTTTTCATTGATAATTTCTTGAAAGATGCTGTCCAGGTCCTCCTTTTAATTATGGTCTACAGGTAGTCCCATGATTCTGACATTGTCTCTCCTGGATCTATTTTCCAGGTCAGTTTTTTTTTTCTGATGAGATATTTTTCATTTTCTTCTATTTTTTTCTATTCTTTTGAATTTGTTTGATTGATTCTTTTTTTTTTTCTTTTTTCTTTTTAGCTAGGCAATGGGGTTAAGTGACTTGCCCAGGGTCACACAGCTAGTAAGTGTTGTGTGTCTGAGGCTGGATTTGAACTCAGGTCCTCCTGACTCCAGGGTTGGTGCTCTATCCACTGCACCACCTAGCTGCCCAGTTTGATTGATTCTTGATGTCTCATAGAGTTGTTAGCTTCCACTTGCCCAACTCTAATTTTTAAGGAGTTGTTTTCCTTGGTTAACTTTTGTACTTCCTTTTCCATTCGGCCAATTTTACTTTTTAAATAATTGTTTTCTTTTTCCAATTTGACTCTTTTTTTTCATAATTCTCTTGCATCACTCTCATTTCTTTTCCCAATTTTTCTTCTACCCCTCTTATATGATTTCAAGCTCCTTTTTGAGCTCTTCCATGGGTTCTTTTTGGGCTTGAGACCATTTCCTGCTTTTGTTTGGGACTTTGTCCATAGGTGTTTTGTGGTCTTCTTCTGAGTTTGTGTCTTGATCTTCCTTGTCACCATAGTAACTTTCTATGGTCAGAGCCTTTTTCTTGCTGTTGTTGTTGTTTTTTTCATCTTTTTTGGCCTTTTCCCTTTCTTTCAAATTTGAGTTTTGCTCTTGGGGTGGAAGGGGCACTATCTCACACTTCTTGTGACAGGGGCTGCAGGCCCTGGCTGTTTACCTGGTGCTGCAATGATGTTGGCTTGAGGCCCACAGGTGACTCTTGTGCCTAGTGCTGTGCTGAGGAGGTGGGTTGGGGGGTGGCTGGCACTGCTGGAGGCTGTAGGGGTCTAGCAGCTTACCTGGCGCTGAACCAGGGTCCTAGTGTGCAGTCTGGCATGTGCTGAGGCAGGTGGGGGTATTTCTGCATTTCCCTGGGGCTACACTGAAGCATGTGGCAGTCTGGCTACTGGAGACTACCTGTTTGCCCATGGCTATGCTGAATGATGTGGTGGGAGCTGGAACACAATTATAAAATACTTTTCACACAAATAAAGTCAGATCTAAACAATTGGAAAAATATCAATTATATATGAGTAGTCCAAACCAATATAATAAAAATGACAATTCTACCTAAGTTGTTACTTATTCAGTGCCAAACCAATCAAACTACCACAAATTATTTTATAGACCTAGGAAAAAATCCAACAAAATTAATCTGGAAGAACAAAAGGTCAAGAATATTAAGGAAATTAATGAAAAAAAATACAAAGGAAGGTGGCCTAGATCTCAAACTATATTATAAAGCAGTAATCATCAAAACTATCTGGTACTGGCTAAGAAGTAGAGTGATGGATCAGTGGAATAGATTAGATACATAAGACACAGTAGTAAATGACCATAGCAACCTAGTGTTTGATAAACCCAAAATCCCAGCCTTTGGGATAAGAACTCACTACTTGACAAAGGCTGCTGGCAAAATTAGAAAACAATAGGGTACAAACTAGGCATAGACCAACATCTCACACCATACACCAAGATAAAGTCAAAGTGGGCACATGATTTAGACATAAAATGTGACACCATAAGCAAAATTAGAAAAACAAGGAATAGTCTACCTGTCATATCTATGGAGAAGGGAAGAATTCACGACCAAACAAGAGATAAAGAACATTAAGAAATGCATAATTTTGATTATATTAAATTAAAAAGCTTTTGTACAAACAAAACAAATGCAACCAAGATTAGAAGGAAAGCAGAAAGCTAGGAAACAGTCTTTACATCAAGTATTTCTGATAAAGGCCTCATTTCTCAAATATATAGAGAACTGAGTCAAATTTATAAGAATATAAGCCATTCCCCAATTGATAAATGGTCAAAGGATAAGAATAGGCAGTTTTCAGATGAAGAAATAAAAGCTATCCATAGGCATATGAAGAAGTGCTCTAAATCACTTTTGATCAGAGAAAAGCAAATTAAAACAACTCTGAATTACCATCTCACACCTGTCAGATTGGCTAACATGACAAAAAATGGCAAATGATAAATATTGTAGAAGATGTGGGAAAATTGGGACACTAATGCACTGTTGGTCGAGTTGTGAACTGATCCAGCCATTCTGGAGATCAATTTGGAACTATGCCCAAAGGACAACCAAACTGTGCGTACCCTTTGATCCTGAAATACCACTACTAGGTCTGTCTTGTGTCTCAGAGATCATAAAAAAGGGAAAAGTACCTATATGTGCAAAAATATTTATAGCAGTCCTTTTCATGGTGGCAAAATATTGGAAATTGAGGGGACATCCATCAACTGGGGAATGGCTGAACAAGCTGTGGTATATGAATGTAATTGAATACTATTGTGCAATAAGAAATGATGAACAGGCAGATTTCAGAAAAACCTGCAAAGACTTGTACAAATTGATGCAAAGTGAAATGAACAGAACCAGGAGAACATTGTATACAGTATCAGCAACATTGTATGAAGCTCAACTACAAATAACTCAGCTCTTCTTAGTAACACAATGATCCAAGACAAGTACAAAGGATTCACAAAGGAAAATGCTATCCACATGCAGATAAAGAACTGATGGACTCTGAATGCAGATTGAAGCATTCTTTTTTCCACTTATTTTATTCTTTTTTTGTGTTTTTTTTACCTCCTTTTTATCTGTTTCTTTTTTCACAATTGAAAATGTTTTACATGAGAGCACATGTAAAACCTATATCAAATTGGCTATCATTTTAGGAAGAGAGGAAGGGAAGGTGGGAGGGGGAAAATTTGGAACTCAATATCTTGTAAAAATGAATACTAAAATTGTCTTGACATGTAATTGTGAAAAAAATAAAATACCATTAAAAAACAAAAAATAAATAAAATGGAAGCTCAATGATAGGGGGAAGACATAAAGAAGTGTAGGGAGACACATTTTCAGGAATATCACCAGAACATCCTAAGCTGCTTCAGAGGCAGCAGAGAAACTCAAGAGAGCATCCAACTCTAGTTCTAAATGTTTTTAATTGGTTTTCACTTCTATTTTCACTTTTTTTTTCTAATTAGAATATAAGTTTCTGGATAGCAAACATTGTATATTATACATCTATGAGTTCCCCACAGCACCTAGTTCGCATTTAAGAGGTGTAAAAGTTTTTAAATGAATGAATGTGTGAATGAATTTGATTCATTCCCCCATTCCTCTATTTGTGGTGGACTATCATCAAAGGCGGCAGTTAGGTGGCTCAGTGGATAGAGCAATGGCCTTGAAATCAGGAAGACTTGTCTTCCTGAGTACAAATCTGGCCTCAGATATCTACCAGCTGTGTGACCCCGAGCAAGTCACTTTACCCTTTTTGCCTCAGTTCCTTATCTGTAAAATGAGCTGGAGAAGGAAATGTCAAACCACACCAGTGTCTTTGCCAAGAAAACCCCAAATAGGGTCAAGAAGAGTCAGGCATGACTGAAATGATTCTATAATAACAACAACAATCATCAAAGGTGGAAGTCTTGCCATTCAGAGTGGAACAGCTGGGAAAGAGATAAACTCATTTGGTTGAAATTCAAATAGAAATATTGAATCCTACTTCTTCCAAAATCATAGAAATTTAGAGCTGGAAAAGACCTTAAAGATAACCTCATCTAATCACTTCATTTTATAGTTGAAGAAGGAGATATCAAAGAATCAAGGAATTTTTTTGAGGATCAAACGAAATAATATTTGTAAAGCACTTTTTACAACCTTAAAGAACTATAAAAATGCTATTATTATTATTTATCATCATTATTATTTTAGATTAAAAGGACTTTGGATGACATCTTGTTGTTTAATCATATATATCTATATATATCTATATAGATATATATATATATCTGAAAAATTTCCCCTCTACAACATACCCAACAAGTGGTCATCCAGACTTTGCTCAAATATTGCTAATAAAGTAGAATCAAGTATTTCCTGAGGCAGTCCATTCTATTTTTGAATCATAAGGGACTTTTCCCTGACAGCAAGACTCAATTTGCTTCCTTGTAACTTAAACCCAGTGCTCCTAGTTATTTATGACCACTGGAACCAAGTAGACCAAGTATATACTTCCTCTTCCACATGGCACTGCTTCCAGTATTTGAAGATAATTATCTCATTCCCTGAGTTTTATCTTTTCCAGCTTAACTTTGTCCTCTCTCCCCCAAGATCTTTCTTTTTTTCTTAATAAATATTTATTTTTAATTTATTTTATTTATAATTTATAGGATAAAATAAACATTTACATAATAATAAAAAAGATGATTGCACATGAGACTGCAAACCTGTTATGTACAACTTGCTATTCCTTTTAAATATATAATAAAGTTATCATATAAATTTCAATTTTTTTCCTCCCCCCCCATCCTAGAGATGGCTACCACTAGACACAAGTATATACATACTTCTATTTATCAGTTCTTTTCAACTGATACTCATATGAATGAGGATAATTCAAAGTCCAACATTATTCTGGTTGCTCTTCTCTGGACATTCTCCAGTTGATCAATGTTCTTCTTAAACTCTCATGCCCAGAATAGAGAATCATGTTCTAAATCAGGGGATCTTAATCTGAGGTCCATGGACCCTTATATGTGGATTAATTTCAGGAAGTCTGTGAACTTGGATAGGAAAAAAAATTATGCCTTTATTTTCACTCACCTCTAATTGAAATTTAGCATTTCCTTCATTTATTTAAAAACATGATTCTGAGAAGGAGTCCAGAGGCTTTACCAAATTTCCAAAGGGGTCTGTGATATACAAAAAAAGCCTTTGCTTCAGATATGGTCAAGAGGTAGAGTGATTCAAATAAGTCATAAGGTGAATATGAATCAAGATCTCAGTATATTGAGATTGCCATATGTCTGGCTGGCACACACACGGAGCAGTTGATAATTTTTGGCAGTTTGATGGTGACAATCCTGGCAGGAGTTTTTGAAGCTCCCTGTTCAACATGAGCCTCACATTCAAACAGACTGATCTCAAGGAAGCAAAGCTTTTTAAGCTGGAAGAGCCTGTTTACTAGATAGGAACTCTTAGGGAAGACTACTAATCTTGTAGTTTTCATTGTGTCTAAATGGACTTTGGCATTTGCTGCATTTTACTTGTGACCTGAACGCTATAACTTTGTAGGTATTTACTATTATCAAACTTGAATTAGTCTTAGCAAATGATTAGTGAATTAAAAAAAAATCAGCAACCACAGAGTAATCTGCCCCAGAATATCACTTAGGACACTTTGTTCACAAAAAATGAAGTCACTTTAATATGGAAGTCTTTAGGATGTCTTTCAAAAGAATGAGAAGACAAACCTAGAAAGCATTTCCATCAGATTAAAATATAAATCTCAAAGTACTGTACTTTACAATTTTGCTGTCCAATTATTCCTAGAGATTTGCTATAGTGTAGACTTTGCTCTCTGGGTTGTAATAACTTTCTAAATTATGCTAATGCAAGGTGAATACTTTGTTATTGGGGAAGGATAAATTAGATGGTAGGAACAATATCCTAGCACCCTTATGTATCTTTACCCTCTCCCCCGACCTCTACAGGTTAGGCTAATTTTCCCTTAAAATGTATTGAGACTTATTTGGCTGAGGGGACTAAGAGTTCCTACTGTAGATGTCACTTCCTCTTTACCTGAGTACAAAGTAGCCATGAAGAGCTGGAGGGATCTCTCAGATGTTTGGCTGATAGACTGTGCATGGTGACAGCTTTGTTCAACTCAAGATATCCTCAAAGCCTATTCTTGTTGAAGAGCTTTATTTTGCTATGGTGACCTGTAAGGGTCTCATTTTGTTCTAATATCAAACCTAAACTACTAGGGGATTGGCCTAAGTTAGGCCCATCCTAAAATAATTTACAAGTTGGTAGCCCATTCCAGTCTTAGAAAACCAATTTAAAGGAGATTGATCTAGAGCAAAGTGGAATGGGATTGACAGGGGACAGGTGGTAAGATTAGAGGTGGAAGTAATGAAAAATGAGGCTGGTGAAGTTCAGTCTTTCAGTAATTTATTAGGTGCTGTTCTCTGTGTCCTTGGGCATACTCCTGCTCCTTCTAGAACTCGGGTTAAATAGCTCTACTGCTCTCTGATTAGATGGATCTTCTGAGAATCTCTATTAAAGGATAGTGCCCAGACCAGCCCTGTCTCATTCCTTTTCAGGCTGTACTCCAGAATTTCTCTACCCTGCCCCAGAAACCTTTCAATCCTGAAGCAATCCTTGCAATGCACACATTGGAAGTACCCTGTGCCTCTGCTTGTATGTGTATCCATGGCCCTTAGCACAGTGTCTGGCACATATTAATACTTGTTGACTGACTGACTTCAAAGACTAAAGAAGGAGGAGAGAGATACCTCTTTTTCCCAAGAGCAATTCTCTCTCAGGGGCCAGATTTTCTTTCTTTATTGAAGTAGTGAACTCCTAAATTGCTATATAGCTGAATTTTTTATATAATAACAAGGGCCATGATTGATTGATTCTTCTAGCTAGTAACTAGATGAATCCCGAGTGGTACCAGTTGCCTTATCCAATGACCAAAAAACTCTAATTCTCTCAAGTTGATTAAGGAACTTTTTTCACACATTATTGTGGGGTTAAAGGAAAACTCTCTAATACTTCCTTTAAAGAAGCATGGTCTTTAGGTGCATTTGCATTCACTCACTTGCCAGACCCAAACAGTTCAGTTACGGGGTGAAGTTTTAAAGTTAAGTGGATACCCCTTTCCTCAAACCATCCTTCCTCTCACTTCTGCCTCTCCCCCTTCGGGGAGTATGATCTCTGGACAACCATAGCATCTATAGAAAATCCACTTCCATTCTCCATAATACTGGTGAATGCTTTTGGTGAGAGTATATCAATTTTATGCCTTGTTAAATATTGATAATCAGAGGCTCATTAAAGTAATCTCTGTGGTTGCATTTACAAGCAGTATTTTATAATCTTAATATATGCATTGAAGACACCTTGTTTTTTGTTTTTTTTTTGTTGCTTAGGCAGTTGGGGTTAAGTGACTTGCCCAAGGTCACACAGCTAGTAAATGTCAAGTGTTTGGTCTGAGGCCGGATTTGAACTCAGGTGCTTCTGACTTCAGGGCTGGTACTCTATTCACTGTGCCACCTAGCTGCCCCCAAAGACACCTTGTTAAGCCTTCATTTTGTTCTACTTAATTGAATGCTTTCTTAAAATTAAATCAACCACAGATTCTTATAGTTTCTGTATTTCTCAGTGAGTTGTTGGACTGTTTAGATGTGGTTTGCTGCAGAGAATCAGCTATGAAAGTCTGTCTTTCCCTTCCTTGTATTTTTATTTATTTATCTTTTTACACTTGGCAACTGTTTTGTTACTTTCACAAAGAAAATCTGTAATCTACATGGTTTAAATGAATATTCTGCTATTTAAAAGCAGTATTTATAAAAGTTCATGTTGAATGTCAGGATTAACATGTAGATGTTTTGACAGACATACTGAATTGTACAAACAAAGCAATGAATCATACAGTGCAAGGTGTATAATTTTTACTAGATCTTTTAATTGTTGAACTTTATTTTTGATATTCTGAACCTGATAAAACAGCATGAGCATTTTCATATATAAAAAAGAAAAGAAAAAAAAGACAGAAAACCACAAATCACCATGTATCATTTGGCCCTCCCCCCCCCTTTAAAGTCTGCATTAACTTTAACATGTTGATTCCTGTCCCATGTGTCTGTTTCCCTCTGAACTTCTTGTGAGTAGGGGAAATGCATTTCTTCCTAGTAGCTCCTAGGACCTTGAGAAATTGTCTAGTGTTAGTCCTTCTCTGGGAACCTAGACCTGAGGGCAATCCAAGGGTATACTGCAGAGAATGAGCCAGCCCAGGGGGTATGTGGGTATATATACACCTAGGTGATATTACATGGATAATAAAGATGAAACTATTTTATAGCTTTAAAAGTTCTTGGGGGCAGCTTGGTGGCACAGTGGATGGAGCACTGGCCCTGAAGTCAGGAGGACCTGAGTTCAAATCCATCCTCAGACCAAACACTTAACACTTCCTAGCTGTGTGACCCCAGGCAAGTGACTTAACCCCAATTGTCTAAAAATAAAAAAATTAAAAAAGTTCTAGATGTGACATTTATAGCAAATCCACAGCTCACATTTTTGTGAAAATAAACTATGACTGTTGACTGATGAGCTTTAAATTTAGTCTGAAGCTTGATGCTGTCCTGTGGGCAACTCACTGTCTGCCACCTTCCTATAAAACATTCTTTATATCTCTGAATTCTCTACTTCTTTGCCAGTCATTATACCATTGGGCAGGCCCCCATAAATAGTGGAATTCAAAGATAATTTTCCAAAAGGTAATATGGTGTAGGCCATTTGACTTAGAATCAGGAAGCCTTGGGTTTAAATACCACCTCCGACACTTAATAGATGTGTAACCCTGGGCAATTCACTTAACCCCTATGCATCTCAGTTTCTTCCTCTGTAAAATGAAGGGACTGGACCCAAAGTCCTTTAAGGTCCTTTGCAGCTTTATTTTTTATTTTTATTTTTTTTAGTGAGGCAATTGGGGTTAAGTGACTTGCCCATGGTCACATAGCTAGTACATGTCAAGTGTTTGGTCTGAGACTGAATTTGAACTCAGGTCCTCCTGACTTCAGGGCCGGTGCTCTATCCACAGCGCCACCTAGCTGCCCCCCTTTGCAGCTTTAAATCTATGATTCTATGATCTGTGTTGCTGACCTAGGACTGTGTGGGTTTTCTCTGGTGCTGGTCACTTCTATGGGGCTCATTCTGGTTTTTTGGGACCTCTCTTTAAAAATGCCTTGTATTGGATCACAATTCAAGTCATCAATAGTTTCCTAGTGATGTATGGCTGGAAACTGGGATGTGGCCTCTTGTGCAGGCATGTAGGCATTTAACATCTGGTTAAAATGAGGGGAAAAAAAGGATGCATACTTTATGATAGTCTTGGAATCCACTCAACTACTCAAGAATTTTCATTGTACATCAAAAGAAGGAGGAGATGGAAAAGATATCCATTCCTCTTTACCCCATAGCTTTCATGAAGGAAATTTATTTAAAAAAAAAAAGCCCAGACTTTGCAATTTTAGCCATCTTTCAGTCATGTCTGACTTTTCATGACCCCGTTTGGGGTTTTCTTGGCAAAGATGCTAGAGTGGTTTGCCATTTCCTTCTCCAGCTCATTTTACAAATGAGGAACTGAGGCACACAGGGTGAAGTGACTTGCCCAGGGTCACAAAGCTAGTAAGTATCTAAGGCCAGATTTAAACTCAGGTCTTCCTGACTCTTGGCCTGGCACTATAATCACTGTGCCACCTAATTGTTTGCTGCAATGGCCTGCTGGTTTGTTTCCCTGCCTCAAGCTTCTCCCCACTCCAGTTTATCCTCCACCTTACTGTCAAATTCATCTTCCAGGAATTCAACTCTGACCACAATGCCAACCTCCTTCTATTTAGTAAATTCCAGTGACTCCCCCTTACCTCCAACATCTAATGTAAAACCAGATTTAAAAACCCTTCTTAATCTCCCTCCCACCCCCACTCCTTCCCTTTCCAGTCTTTTTAGACCTTATTCCCCTTCATGTACTCTGCAACCCAGTGACACTGGCTCTGGGCATTTTCATTGACTGTCCTACATGCCTGAAATTCTCTCCTTCTTCATTTCAATCTCCTGCTTTCCCTGGCCTCCTTTAAAGTTCCAGCTAAAATCCCATCTTTTACAAGAAAACTTTCTCAATCCCTCTTAATGCTAGTGCCTTAATGCTAGTAAGATTATCTCCAAGAGATCTTAAATACACACACGCAACACACACACACACACACACACACATACCTGTACATGTATCTTGTTTGCATGTTGTCTCCTCCATCGGTCTCCACTCTGCATGTGCTGCTTTGCCTGGTTTCAACTTCTAAGAACAAAATACCCTGCCCAGATTAAGCTCATTACCTCTAATTTCATCACCATGCTGCTAACTCAAGCCTTGACTGATGGCACCCTCAGCTTCCACTCCCCTCTGATTGAAGGGCTGGAGGGTGGCGTACAAAAATCCTCCCCATGCCTTCCTTTATACAGGGCAGACACTAGACTCTCAGATCACTGCACTTTGTATATGCAACCCTGCCTGGGTTCAACTCCATGAAACAGAATGCCCCAAAACGTACCCCTTGATGTTCCCCCCCTTCTTCCTGCCTTTTTTTGTGTTTTGTCTTCCCCTTTAGATTGTGAGTTCCTTAAGGGCTGTAACTTTCTTTTTATTAGTTGTATTCTCAGCTCTTAGTACAGTACCTGGCACATTGTTGGTGTTTAATAAATGTTAGTTTTGAGTTTACTTTTCTTTAAGTATTGAAGGGCCACTTCCTTTTGAAAGAAGGATTAAAAGTCATTCCGCTTTGTTCCAGGTATCAGGATTAGAAGCAGTAGGTAAAAATTACAAGGGGTTGGATTTCAGCTTAATATAAGGGAAAATTTCCTAATGATTAGTACTGTTCACAAGTAGAGTAGCCTGTATGTATTTGGACTGTATGACATCTGGGATTTCTTCCAGTTTTGTGGTTCTATGATTATGAAAAGCAGAAGTGGAAAACACTTGCACATAACCAGTGGGAAGTATCAGGACTTGATGAGCATCCAAACTCTTCTTCATGAGGCGTCTTAGTTATGTATTGCTTCTTGCCTTGTATGATTTATTTAGCATTAGAGAGTGACCCTAAAAACAATTGATTGCAGTAAAAGCATATGTGTAAATTCTCGTAATATTTACTACTATCTCTAATGGATTTTGTTGAAACTCTCCATCCATTAGAATGTTTATGGCTATAAAGTTCTAGGTCTTGGGCCAAACAACGAAACAATTATTTTTCAGGATTGGTGTTTGGGGAATAATGCAATAAGTGAAGAGAAGGAGAAGTGACAGTAAATCACTAGTTAGCTAATATTTATTCCTCAGCCCAGGTAGTTAAAGTAAATCTATGTAATGGCTCATTTATCTGGCATATTCCAGGAATGTTCCACATACTCGGAACTTCCCTCTAGTTTTTTGTATTGATGGAAATATTTCTAAAATATGCTTCTCATCTTCTCTAAACAGAAGATAGTGAATATAATTTGATGTTTTCTTGATGACCCCAAGGTAATATATATAATCCATGGCCCATGTAAACTCTAGGTCACATGGACTGGGCTTAGTCTTGGGTTGGAAGATTACATCCCCAAAGTACAGCTCTTTGATTAATAGTGTCCCCTCTCTAGGCTTGCTCTAGGAACTTAAGAATCTAATCCATATTTAGGCCTCTACTCATGGGTAAGAGTCCTCACTTCCTGGGCAAGCACTTAGTAGCTAGTATTTGACTTTTACATAATGGTGTAAGGTATATAAAGTGCTTTATAGATGTCATCTCTTTATCTTCACAACAACTCTGGGAAATACTATTATTATTGTTTTTATAGATGAACAAACTGAGGCAGACAAAGGTTGAGCGATGTTCCAGGGTCACACAGCAAGGAAATATCTGAAGTTAGATTTAAACTCAAGTCTATCTAATTTTTGGGCCAGTGCTTATGCACTATGCTACCTAGCTAGCCATAGTAAATCTGATAGTAGCAACTAGGTGGGGCCAGAGTGCACAGAGCACTGGGTCTGGAGTCATGAAGATGTGAGTTCAAATCCGGCTCAGACACTTACTAGTTGTGAGATCCTGAGCAAGACACTTAACCTCTGACTCCCTCAGTTTCCTCAACTGTAAAATGGGGAAAATGATAGCACTTACCTTATAGAGTGGTTGTGAGGACCGAATGAGATCAAATGAGGTTGTATTTATTTGTAAAGCACTTAGTCTAGCTCCTGGCATATAGTAGGCACTGAGGAAACTGAGCCAAACAGGGTTAAGTGACAAGCCCAGGGTCACACATCTAGTGAGTATCCAAGGCTAGATTTGAACTCTGGTCTGTCTGACTCCAGGCCTGGCGTTCTAACTAACCGCTGTATCACCTAGCTGCCCCAAACTATTCTAGTATCTTTGCCAAGCAAACTTCAGAGGGGTCATGAAGAGTTGGACAGGACTGAAACAACACAACAAATAAATGTTTATTCCTTTACCTCCACTTCATCCTTCTTCCCCTTATGTCACCCTACAGAAAAAGCAAAATAACATAAAAAAGCCCATGATTTGCTCCTAGATGTATACAAACAACTGATATAATTCTCTTCCCCTTTCCACTGAGTTCCATCTTTCCTCTCAGGGATGTATATAGGCTTCCAGCCTTATAATACTAATCTGTTGGCTTGGACTCCTCAGAAGGGAAATAAACTTGGAATTGGCTAGAGAGATAATCCTGTGACATTCTAGTAAGTCCCACATTCAGTCCTAGAGACGTATAAAGGCCTTATGGTACTTTTCAATGGACTTAGAGTTCCTCCTGGAAAAGAAATAAATTTAGTGTTGCTAGAGAGACAAGTGACCTTTCTCAGTGAACCTGCAATATCCAAAAAATTTCAAGTAGAGGCAGAGGGCAAAGTTGAGGTCATAGGATCCTATATCCAGTCCCTCTGCAGCTTTCATTAATTTCTTCTAGTTCTCTCTAGGGCCAATCAGAACAAGTTAAAAGCCTAATGTGTTAAGACAATGTCATTCCTAGGCTTCTCTTTTCTAGGCAAAACATCCTTGGTTCCTTCAATCCATCCTTACACCATCTCCAAGACTGCTTCCTTAAGTTTGCCTGGCATGGCAGCTAGACAGCAGGTGACTACTTCTTCCCTCAGGGTTTTTTTGTTTTTTTTTTGAGTGAGGCAATTAGGGTTAACTGACTTGTCCAGGGTCAGACAGCTAGTAAGTGTCAAATGTCTGAGGCAGGATTTGAACTTGGGTCCTCCTGACTCCAAGGCCAGAGCTCTATTCACTGTACCACCTAGTTGCCCCTCCCCTCTGGGTTTTAAAGTCAGACCTGAGGGATTGTAATTTCTAGTATCCTTCCTGAGCTACCACCTAAGTGTTACACATTAATTATCAACCAGAATTAATTAGCTTTGAAAGGATATTTGGTTAGCAAACTTAGCAAAGACAATTGTTATAGAAACATCCCTTCAAACCAGGGGTGTACTCTTTCCTTGCACACACAAGGTCCTCAGGGAGAGTGGGCTCAAATTTAGAGAGGGCATCTAGTCAAAGAATAACTCCTTTGGAGCAGTAAACACAGCTCCTGTTTACTAAAAGTACTTTTCTCCCTTTGTGGTCTCCTCATGAAATTTCCCTTTGAGGGAGCTCTCTGTTGGGTTCTGATGGTGGGTGCCCTGGTAGAGTTCTGAAGCCGACTTTCCTTATCGTGTCCTCAATGTGTCTCTCAGCTCTTGATCCAGGTACTCTTGTCAGCCCCTGCTGCCCTAGGGATACCATTATAGATTCCCAACAGAATTCTAGATCTTTGGAGTTTTTGAAGTTCACAAGGTAATGAGGTCATTTGGGTTGGGGGTTGGGAAGGATACTCCATGTCCTTCCTTTTCCTCCCCCAACTGGTAAAGGCAATTCTCTCTCAGCAGTCTTTCACCATTACATTTGACCACCATTTGTCTGGCTTGCTATTGAATTTTCAATTGTTAACTGGCTTACTCTGTTGTTATACATTGGCCCAGAGATGTGTCTGATTCTTTTAGCAAGATATTTAATTATTAGCATTAAAATATAAATCAATAAAATTTAATATTAAATATCTTTCAGCAAGATATTTCCTGTGTGGCATCTATCTTTATCCAATGGCCAAGTTATTTTATTTTTCTTAAACTAATTGCTTGCACCTTGCTTATACTTTTGATTGATTCAATCCAGGTGTCTGAGCTTTCTCTGATTACTTTAATTGGAGAGAGGATTTCCACCAGAATTCTTATACTTTTATGGGCATTAATTCAAGACTATTTACCACCCTGGTAACTCTTCTTTAAGGGCTTTCCAGCTTATAAATGCCCTTTCCAAAATAAAATGCCCAGAAGTGGACAAAATACTTCAGATGTGATCTGAATCTGGTGGCATAGTGGGACTATTGTGCCTCTCTGTAATAGCCTAGGGGAAATCTTGTATGAATGCACGGAGATGAGAGGATGTAGGATGAAACTAAGACTATCCTAGTGCTTGGAAATATTTGGCTGACATTTGCTAAATGCGTACTATATGACAGACCCTGTCCTAAGTGCTGAGGATACAAAGAATGGCAACAGGCAGTCCCTGTCCTCAAGAAACTCATCATCTAATGATGTAGACATAGAAAACTTTAGAAACATATTGTCGGGCTTCCAGGTCACGTGATGGTGGACGAGGCATTTTCTCTAATCACCAAAACTTCTCAGATCTCCTCAAAATAGAAAGTATGAATCAAAGGTGAAACAATTTCAGCTATCTCCATGGTCTAGGATACTTAGAATCCAAAAGAAGGTTAAAAAAAAAAGCAACCCAAGAACTGACACTCCTGACCCTCAGCTCACTTAGCACCCCTCCCCCACTTCCCTACAAGGCTGCACTAGCAGATTGAAGGACACGACATAGGCTTACATCAAAACCCAGTCCTCACCTCCTCTTTCCAGTGCCAGCATGTGGAAGTTTGCTCAGGCCCTGATAGCCAGCTTGGCCATAGCCATTCAGGAGCAAAAGCCCACTGGGGGCTGCAACCTGAAAGCATCAGCACTGCCTATGCAGGAGAAAGCAGGCTCTGAACTGCCAGTGCTGGGTCAGAGAACTGAGGAGCAGAGGGTGTGGGACAGGTCACCAGTATAGCATGTGGGTGCATGTGGAGGGCTGTATATCGCTCCCCCAAGTCCATGGGAAAGAGCCCTATATGTAGCTGCACCTAGTTATCATGAAAGTTGTGAGGGAGTGCCCCATCATGGGGCAGTATCCTCCCTGACACTTGCAATAATTGGCAATGTTCTGGGAGTGAGGCGTAATGGAAAAGGGGAATCCATGGGGTAAGCCCTGTGAGGCAGGTGAAGAAAGTACCTAGAGGGGAGGCCCTAGAATAGATACCTTGGAAGGTATCCTTTGATTGCATAAAACATACAGAGAAAAGAGAGAGACTGAATAATAATAGGGTTCATGAATCAGAGAATGAGGGTCTATAGTAGACAGACAGGATAGATAATGAAGAGAGTGAGAGAAATCCTTTTTGGAAAAGGGTGCCAAAAAAGTGATTTAAAAATTAAGGAACAGAACTAGCAAAAGGGGAGGAGGAAGAGTAATATTAAATGAGAAGATTGGGGTGAGAAGGAAGAAAGCCAGTGGGAACAGGGCCACCTTAAAAAGGGAAAAAGACCTATTTGTACAAAAATATTTATAACAGCTCTTTCTGTAGTGGCTAATAATTGGAAATAGAAGGGATAGCTATCAATTGGGGAGTGGTTGAATAAACTGTGATATATGATTGTGATGGAATATTATTGTACTATAAGAAATGACAAGCAGGATGATTTCAGAAAAATCTGGAAAGACTTACATGAACTGATACAAAGTGAAGTAAGCAGAAACAGGGAGAACATTGTACACAGTAACAGCAATATTGTACAATGAAGAATTGTGAATGACTTAGCTGTTTTTAGCAATACAATCCCAAAGGACTCATGATGAAGCATACGATCCACCTCCAGATAAAGACCTGATATTGTCTGATACAGACTGAAGCATCCTATTATTCTCTCTGTCTCTGTCTCTGTCTCTATCTCTCACTCTGAGTTTTCTTGCATAAAATTACTAATATAGAAATGTTTTACATGATTTCACATGTATAACCTATATTGGATTGCTTACTGTCTTAAGGACGGGATAGGAGTAGAATAGAATTTGGAACTCAAAGCTTAAAAAAAACCCCAACAAATGTTGAAAATAATTGTTTTAACATGTAATTTGGGAAAAATAAAATATTTATTAAAAATAAAAAAATTAGCATAACTGAGGGAATATAATACTGTGTTAACATCAGAAGAGGGAACTTGAAACTGAAAAGCTTCTTCACAGACAACATTAATGCATCAAGGATAAGAAGAGAAATGATTGAATGAAAAAAAGTTGTATCATTTTTCTGATAAGGGTTTGGTATCCAAGATATATAAACTATACACACATATACACACACTAATGTGATTAATATATGTACACAATATATTTTAATGCATATCTATATAATTGCCATTCCCCAATACATAATGATCAAAGAATGTGAACAGTTCTCAAAAAATTAAGACGTCTATACCTTTTGAACAAGAGACTCCATTACTGGGTTTATACCCCAAGGAAGCTGTAATTAATTTTAAAAAGTCCTCATATACTTAAAAAATACTTATAGTAACACTTTTTGTGATGACTAAGAATTGGAAACAAAGTAGATGCCCATCAATTAGAGAATGGCTAAACAAATTGTGGTACACAAATGTAATGGAATATTATGGTGCTATAAGGAATGATGCATGTGATGAATACACAGAAGCATTGAAAAGTCTGTATGAACTGATGCAGAGTGAATTGAGCAGAACCAAGAAAACAACATACACAGTAATAGCAATAATTTAGATGGGAAGAACAACACATCAAAAGTGAGTGTAACAAAATTATGAAAGACTTGAATGAAGAAATATGAGAGGAAACCCCCAACCTACCCCTTTGTGGAGGTGGGAGGTCCACAGGCATTACATTTTTTTTTAAACTTTTTCAATGCATTTATCAGTTGCACTGACTATTTTTCCTCTCCAAAAAATACTATTTGTCATATGGGATGGCTCTCTGGGAGAGAAAAAGAGAGGGATATTTGGAACACTACAGTGATGTAAGAAATGGAAAAATCACTAAAAACAGATTTTAAAAAAAAGATATAGTTGTCCTCTGTATGGATAACTTGGAAGTATTTTGAGTAAATTCATACCTGTACTGGGATATCCTTAGTTTTATTTTTACCTTCTCAATAAACCCTTTCATTGCTCATATTGATGCAAGTATGGAGGCTCAACTTCAGGGTGAAAGCAGAAGTAGAGGGGCAGCTAGGTGGTGCAGTGGATAGAGCTCCAGCCTTGGAGTCAGGAGGGCCTGAGTTCAAATCTGGCCTCACACACTTGACACTTACTAGCTGTGTGACCCTGGACAAGTCACTTAACCCTGATTGCCTAACAAAAAAAAGCAAAGCAGAGGTATATTTTAGAACTGGAGGCATGTAGGTGATTGAAATAGTATTTATGTGCAGGAAGTTAGGGTAGCAGGGAGTACAGATTCCTCCCTCTTTACAGTATCATGGGGCTAGTTAGAGCTGGTGCCATCTCCTTTCCCTTGTCTAGGTGTTTTAAGAAGTAACCTCGGGTAATTTGAATAATCTAACCCAAATGCCCCCAAGGGAAAGACAGGACAAAAGGGAAATTGGGGAGAAAATGGAGATACTCCAAAAGTCAGTGGGAAATGCTGGCATGAATAGGATACTCACTTCCAGAAAGCCTGAGAAGAGAGCAAATGGTAATGATTCACCATAAGCTTATGTAATGTGCTACCCCTTTCATATTTGAACAGTTTGTTTACAGAAGAGGGGCAGAAAAATAGCTTTGGTGAAAAAGGATTAAATCAACTTGTGGAGAAAGACAGTTTATCAGACAAAATGTGAAGGAGAGATACAGACTATGAACGGGACTAGATAGAGGATTGTCCCTCAAATAAATGTACTGAGAGGACCTTTCTGAAGGCAGAGAGATAACCGAGGCTGGAGGGCATCATGGTCCCTTAGCTCAATGACATATGATTATTTTTGGAGTTTGAGAGGTTAAAGCTTAAAAAAAAAGTGTCAATCCAAATAATTTGGAGACTATGAGAAGATGAAATAAGGATTGTTGGTTTCATAATTGTCTGAAGGTAATTTCATGAGTTTTGCCTCATAAGGGAAAGTTGAGTCACTGACCACCAGGAGGCTATGATTTGAGATGTTGAGGTAGGGTTTTCTGAGGCTCAAACAAGATAATGGATATAAAGCACTTTACAAACCTTACATCGCTGTATAAATGCCAGCTCTCATTATTATTATTAGCTTACAGTTGGTGATGACTTCATTTCTTGAGCCTTCTACTATGTTCCTGTTGAGCTCAAGCAATGTTTTTAGGGCAATACAGGGATGTGCCAGTAAATGTTCAACAACTAGGCTCTCTGGGAAAACAAAAACAAGATGGAACATCTTCACATGCACTTTTAATTTTGATCTGCATTATTAACACTTTTTTAAGTGTGGATAATCAGTGACAAAAAAAAAAATCAAGTCCTGATTTGTAGGGATTGAGGTGTAAAAAGCTCCCAGGAAATTTAACAATTGGCTCTCTCAATCATGTTAGAGTTGGCACCAGCATGCACTTGGCCTGAAGGTAGTTGAAAAATCAGTCATGAAGGAGTTGAATTAAGAAAGCAGCAGCAGAGTAAGTTTATAGGAAGGCTTCTACCCTGATAGGTTTATTATTTCAATTTTCAAGGTAACTAAAAATACCATATCTGTTCTTTTTCAGGTTTATACTTTATGCTAAGTAGATACAATCATTGTGATAAATAGGCAGACAGGATGTGCATGGCTGAGTTGGCAACCTCACATGGAAAGAGGAAACTAGTTGAGTAGAAGGGAAGATTTTTCAAAGCAACATAATTATTAGTGATGATGCTGTATACCTTTTTTTTGGCTATTGCATTTTGATAATAGCACAAGGGATTATAGTGGTAAAAATTCATGATAGTCTTTTGAACGCTTTGAAGAAAGAAGTATGTCAGTATTTAAATTGATCCAAAAATGTAAATATGCCTTCAAAATTCAAACATGCCACCTGTAGACAAAATGTTACCATGAATGTTCCCCTCTGCATTTTCCTTTTTTGATGCCCATTGTTCAAGCATACTATTGATTGGCACTTCAGGGCTGCCCACACTCAATTCATTAAAAATGATTGTAGCCATAGGCTGCATATAATTTGAAAGCATATCTTAATTAATTAATTAGTTTCTCAAGTATTTATTTAACTTCAACTTTCTCTTGGATTGCTCCACTAATTTCATAGTCCATGAGACTGTCCCTACACATCATTTTCCCAGTCTATAGTCACATACAGCTAGACAGTTCAGTTCAATTCAATTCCATAAACATTTATTAAGTGCCTACTGTGTACAAGGCAAGGTGATAGAAGGGATATAAAGTAAAAAAGCAAAAAAAGTCCCCTTAAAGGGGCTTACGTTCTATTGGAGTGGGGAGATTGGTGGGAATAACATATACACAGATAAATAAATGCCAAATAACTTTAGGAGGAAGGGCATATTAATAACCTGGGACTCAGGAAAGTTCTGCAGGTAGTGGCTTCTGGGATAAGCTTTAAAGGAAGCTGTGTAGCATGGGCATGGCCTATGTGGGTATCCTGGGCGACCACATCCACTCTCTCTTTTCTCTGAATTTCTTTTATCACACCAACTTGCATTCACACTGGCAGATAGGGAGTTTTCTCAGATGAAGGTAACCATGCTGCTACAACTTAATCTCCTGGTCCTAGAGGTGAGGAGAAACTATAAATCTACTACTACAACTTTAACTGTTGAGCCCCACCTGGTGTGCTTTCCATTTTAACAAATCAACCAAGATGGTAATACTAACTTTTAATCATTAAACATTTGCTACATATACTGCCAAAAAAGAATAATCATATCATAACAGTCTACCCATAAATGTGAGTCATATTCTCCCACCAAAGCACAAAATGTCTGGGGGAAGAGTAGGCACAAATTTACATATACTTACCAGGGAGGCACCTGAGTGGGGAACCCATGTATACAGAACAACTTACAACTCTGCGCTGCAGGCCTTGATCTCCTTGGTCTTCTCACAGAACAACCTGAACCAAAAGTCACTTGCTAGGTGGAACCTCTTCTTTGTTGTCCACTCTCCTCAAACCACTTTTTGGCTGGGCTCTAAGGTGATGTTGGGTTCTTTTAGCAAAAGTAGCACCCTTAAGCTTGGGCTCTACAGAGCTATTCAGGTTTTCTTTCTTGTTTGGCCTCTGAGGGATTTTTGCCTGTTAAGCAATAGGTGCCAATGAAGGGCAAAGCAGACAAACAAAAATAATAATAATGTAGCTAATATTTATATAGCTCTTATTATGTACCAGGCACTTTATAATTATTTTCTCATTTGATCCTCACAACAACCCTGGGAGGTAGGTGCTATTATTATCCTCATTTTACAGATGAGGAAACTGAGGCAAGCAGAAGCAAAGTGATTTACTCAGAGTCACATAGCTATTAATTAGGTGCCTGAAGCCAAATTTGAACTCAAGTCTTCTTTACCCCAGGCCCCAGTGCTCTATCCACTTAGCCACCTAGGTTTTTTTTTTTTCCTTTTTCGAGCCCTAGGGAGTAAAGGGCAAAGACTTTTATATTTCACCTCTGCTTGTCACCATCTGATCATATACTAAGCTTGTTTTCTTTTCCAGTTGCTATCCTCTTTGATATAGTAACTTCTCTAAAAGAAATTAATAAGTGCCAGGGGCTTCCAGGGATCCATGTGCAAACTTGGTTTGTTGTGGTCTCTGCATTAGCAATGTGGATGGTGGGATCTCCATAATACATGGTAGAGAAGTATCTTGTCCTTCACATCTCTCACTGGAATGACATCACTCTATCATGAAGGTCACAGCCTAGAGAGCCTGAGCTGGGAATTATCTCTCCTTTTTACAGATGTACTGGCTTTCCTTTTGTTGATGTTATGAGGCAGGACAGAGGATCAAGTGCTTACTCAGGGTTTACCATTGTTGTTTAGTCATTCAGTCATGTCTGACTTTTTGTGACTCCATTGACCATAGTACACCAGACCCTTCTCTCTTCCACTATCTCTCAAAGTTTGTCCAAGTTCATGTTTGTTGTTTCCATGATACTATCTATCCATTTCATCCTCTGCTGCCTCCTTTTCTTTTTGCTTTCAATCTTTCCCAGCATCAGGGTCTTTTCCAATGAGTCCTTTCTTTTCATTATGTGGCTAAAGTATTTGTTTCAGCTTTAGCATTTGACCTTCCAGTGAATATTCTGAATTAATTTCGTTAAGTATTAACTGATTTTACCTCCTGGCTCTCCACGGGACTCTCAAAAGTCTTCTCCAACACCACAATTTGAAAACATCCATTATGTAGAACTCAACTTTCCCTATAGTCCAAATCTCATAGCCATATATTGCTAATGGAAAAACCATAGCTTTTACTATATGGACCTTGGTGTCAAGGTGATGACTCTGCTTGTTAGTATACTGTCCAGATTTGCCATAGCTTTCCTTCCAAGGGGCAAGCGTCTTTTATTTTCATGGCTGCAGTCACCATCTGCAGTGATCTTTGAGCTCAGAAATATAAAATCTGACACTGCTTCCATTTCTTCACCCTCTATTTTGCCAGTAAGTGATGGGACCAGTTGCCAAGATCTTAGGATTTTTTTTCTAAATGTTAAGCTTCAAGCCAGCTTTTACACTCTCTTCTTTCACCCTCATCAAAAGGTTTCTTAACTCCTCTTCACTTTCTGCCATCAGAGTGGTATCATCTACATATCTGAAATTGCTGCTATTTCTCCCAGCAACCTTAATTCTGGCTTTTAATTCATCCAGCCTGGCATTTCACATGATGTACTCTGCATATAAGTTAAATAAATAAGGTGACAATATACAGTCTTGTCATACTCCTTTCCCAATCTTAATCCAATCAGTTCTTCCATGTTCAGTTCTAAACTATTGTTTCTTGACCCACATACAGTTTCCTCAGGAGACAAGTAAGAGTTTGCCACACAATACTGAAATGTTAAAGATCTTTCAGCAATAGGCTGGAGACAATTCCAAAGCTCCCACTGGGCTAACCAGAATCAGGAAGGGCAAACGTAAGCATGTTCCATGCTCCTATTCCACTAAAGGAAAAAGATAAATTTAGAAGATCAATGCTGGGTTCTAATAGAAGGGGAGCAAGCCCACTTATTGTTTAAAGCCCTTGTGCTTTAGTTTTGCCTTGGCAGGCAAGCTCCATGATAATGGAAATGATGTATCAAATCATGCTTAGCACCAAGACAAGGCTGAAAATAATAATAATAATAATTTATGTAGTGTTTTAAGGTTTGCAAAGTACCCAACAAATGTTAATTTGTTTGATTCTCACAATTCTGGAAGGTAGGTACTATTATTCCCATTTTATTGAAGAGGAAACTGAGGCACAGACTGGCTAAGTGACTTGCTCAGGGTTACACAGCTAGTAATTGTGTGAGGGAACATTGGAAGTTAGGTGTTCCTGACTCTAGGTTGGTCCAATGCTCTATCCATTGTGCCACCATCTTCTGGGAACTCTTGTTGAAGTGATCCTTTCTAGGAGGTGGTGACGTCCCTTTGAAAGGTGTGTTAACTCTTTTAGGTCACTCAAGTAAGTTTTAGCAATGGTGCTCTCACCTCCCCCCCAAAATTATATAAAACTGATTCAAAAGAAAAACCCCCACAAACATTTCATCCAACTTAATATCAAAAAGCAAAGGAACAGACAAAATGGATGAACTGGTGGTTCGATGAAGTCCACAACCTGTTATGATAGATCCTTCTAGCATCTGTCGGGTCTTCTCATTTGTTAGCTCAGGGTCCGTGCAGATGTTAAGAACTTGAAGAATAGTCTCTAACTGGAAGGCTGGCCTTGATTATTGATTTCAGGGTCTGTCTGAGCCATGTATGCATCCAGCCCAGCATCCGGGTGTCTTTTTGTTTTCGACATATGTGCATCCAATTGGCTGTCAAGCTGCTCCTTGGTCAGAACTCCAAGGGTCTGAGATAATTAATGTGGCTTCCAAGGAGTCCTCACTTCAAGGAAATTTTTTGTGTTGGAAGAATTAGTGAAGTCTTTTGTTCAGTCCTATTCTGTCATGTGCATGGGGACCAGGCTGTCATAGAGCTTTGGAAAGATGACATGTCTTCTCTCTCTGAACTATAGTGCCTACTGTTCATTTTGAGCATAGAGCCTGTATAATTATGGTTACCTCTTATAAAAATGCCTTTAACAATAGAGGTAGCAAGGCATAGTGGATAAAGCACTCAATCTCTGATGTCTGAGTTCAAGTAGCATCTCTGACACTATGACATGGCCGTGTGACATTGGAAGAAGCCCTTAAATTCTCATCGTTCTAAGCATCTCACTAAGACAATAGGCTGCAAAGAAGGTGCCAATCTGCATTGCTAGAGGAAGTTTCTTCATCTGGGAGTTCCCTTTAACCATGAGATCACAGATTTAGGCCCTATTTATCCCTGTTCCTATAGTAATACTAAAGTCCTGCTCTGATGCTTCATGATGGCCCTGGATTCTTACAGACTATTCTAGCAGAGCTGGTCTACTATACTGGAAAGGCTTCCAGTAGTGGTTCACCTATGGACTATTGTATGAAGGTCACTCCAACTAACCTTAGAGAAATTCCTCAGCAGAGGGATGGCTTCCAGGTACTATTTTTTCCCCCCTAGTCATGAAATTCATGAAAACTATCTATTAAGGCATGCAGATATTATAATTTCCTTCTATGGAGGCAATATCTCTGTATACCAATGTATCTAGAGATCTTTGAAATGTTAAAGAAGGAAATTGCAATTTGTTTTAATAGTTATCTATAAAACGGGTTTACCCTAAGTACGTAGTATGTTATAGATACTCAAGGAATATTTTTTGAATGAATGAATCCCTGAACTCCTGGGTAAAATGAGTACTATAGGGAACAGGAATGGGACCTGTGATTTCATTTGTATAGTTAATGTCCTGGCAGAGGAGGTGGGAGAAAGGGAGGAAGAGGAGTCTTTCTATTAATGCAGGTTGGCACCTCTGCAATTGAATCTTACAGATGTCTAGAGCACTAGAAGTTAGGTGACTTTCCCAGGGTCACACAGCTAGTATGTGTCAGAGACAGGATTTAAGCCGGGGTCTTCCTGACTTTCAAGACATCTCTCTACTATAAGCCAAACTGCCTTTCATATACAAATGATAGTCTTATACTGTTGATGATATAGAGAAAGATTTGAATGTCTTGACTGGAGAATCGTGTGCTCTTTTGTCTCCTATCACCGCTGACATTAAGCATTTTTTGTGCCTTTTCATTGATCTTTATGACGTGATTTTTTTCATCTATATTTCATTACTTAGTACTATACATTGTTCATAGCATACACACAATGACCTGTCAAAACAGTCAGTTGTCATTCCCATTTTTTTAAGAAGGTAGCGTAATGTGGAAATTTCAACCACAAATAATAGCTGCCCAGACATAATCATTGGTTGGGAGTCTGCAACGAGCTGTTCATTCTCAAGGACTTGCCTTCTGTACACATGAAAATAATTATAAAAACTGCTTACATTGTCCTATAATTAGTTCTGTCTTAATTGTTGTAATAGCACAATGGAAAGAGGGGGTAATACTGCTTACAGAGTTTTCCCAAATAAAGTGGCAAAGTTGGAGGACTCAATTTGGAAAAGAATAGGAGGAAGCAGTGTCTCATGATTCAGGGGGTATTAAAAGGCAGATGCTTGTGTGTGTGTGTGTGTGTGTGTGTGTACATACAGAAGATTACTACTAAAGGTATTTCTTTGTTGGTCATATCATAAACAATAACAGAGATTAGCTAATGTTTCTTCAATATTTTTCAATTTAACTTCAATACACAAAGATTATTATTATCAATAAGGTAGGTCCATGCCTACCATGAACCAGGCATCATGTTAGATACTGGAAATGAAAACAAAAATGAAATAACACCTGTCTCAAAGGACACTGTCTTCTATATATTTTATGCAGCATAGTATGACAGAACAACTGGCCTTGACACCAGAAAACCCCGGTCAAGACCTGTCTCTGACACATGCTGGCTCTTTAACCGGTGCTCTAGGAAGCTCTATAAGATAATGAGTTGCAGAGAAGGTGCTGACCCGCATTGGTAGGGAGCCTTCCCTTGCCTGGGAGATCCTGATATCAGTGAAATCATAGGGACAGTTCCTCATTATGGCATGGAGGTAGGCTGTCAGGAGGGAACTTGCTTGGGCAGCTCCTACTGAATGGAGAAGGCTCTAGGTACAAGTCTGGTGATAAATCATAGGATACATAGTTGTCAATGAATCATAAGATTATACATTTAGATCTAGAAGAGACCTCAGAGGTCACCTAGTTATGATTTTAAATTTGTCGCTCCTTCCACTGGACCATACTTATTCAAGGACCAGTTAGCTTAGTTTGGATAAGCTCATTAAAGCTTCACGTTTTACCAGGTGAAGATTTTTTTTGGGGCGGGGGGTGGGGAGAGGCTGGAAGAGGCACAAAACCCTCAATTTGATATATTGGAAAGAGCTCAGCATTTAGAGTGAGGGGACCCAGATTTAAATCTTAGCTTACTATTTGTATGACCTTGTGAAAGGCATTTAACCTCTTTGGGAGTCTTTCTTTGTCTCTAAAAATGAGGAAGTTGGACCAGATGGTCTCTAAGGTCACTTCCAACTCTCAGTCTATCATCTTATGGTCCTATAAATCCATGAAGATTGCTTACCAAGACATCTGAGGTTTGTCTTCTAAGTATTTCTTTGTGTGTGGAAATACCCACAGCAAGGAATCGTGGATCCTTGGAGTATTGAAATACACAAGTCTGTGCACACACATGCCATTGTGATCATCGGATTAGAAACATCATGGTCTCTTTTAGATGCTAGTTGGAATCTGGCCTGGGTGGAAAACATTATGTATTTGAAAATAATGCCAGTTTAGTGGCACACACACACACACACACACACACACACACACGCACACACACACACACACACACACATTTACCGATTTTGTTTATGTTTGTTCTTAATGAGGTCAGTCCCATTTTGGGAAGAATGATGTCTTTTTTTCTTGCTTATTCAATTAATATGGATGTTCAAGTTACAAATGATTGAATCCTAGAAAATTTGAATTTGAAGGGACCTTACAGGTTACCTAGCATGATCTCTTTATCTTAAAATGAGGAAACTTGGGGCCCAGTCAAGTAAATGGATTTTCCCCCCCCTCCAGTTAGTGGCAGAACAAGGTCTTTAATGATGGTACTTGATGTAGACCAATGTTATTTCTCTGGATACAGCAGCCCTCATGCCGAACTCCTGGATCTAGAATCTTAAAAGTATTATTTTAAAAATTTATATATAAAACGGTTTATAATGCTAGTTTTATACAAATAATACACATTAAATAGTGGTTATTTTAGTGGAAATATTTCTGTCAAAGATGATTTCTGAAAGTGATTCAAGTGTTTCCTTGATGCATGAATTAAAAATATCAGTAATTATATATAGTAAGCTGTCGTAATTATTTTTCTCCTTTTAACATGGTATAGTTAAAAAGTACTGTTGAATGGCAAATTAATAGAAGGCAACATTTTGTAAAACGTATATAAGAAACCTTTCCAAGAATCACCAAAACACAATGTGAGTTGGCACATAGAGGATCTGTTATTCTGATACCTAGGGGAGGAAGAGGGAGATTCAGGATGATTTCAATAGTAGAAAACACTCACACAGGGGTTCTTTGGACAGTTACAGCTTTTGAGCCCTGCAGCAACCATTGGGGCAGAAAGAGACCCCGTGTAAAATTATGCCTGGGGCCACCTTCCCCTCCATCAGCTAGATCTAACTCTATTGGTAGTAGTTCTGTGCTTGAAGGGCATTAGGTATCAGGTCCAGGTATAGATGAGCATATTTGTGTCTGTTTTGGTATAAATCCAAAGCTGTGTCTTTGTACAGCTTTGATCTAAAGACTAGGAGGAAAGGAAAGAAATGATTTTAGATTTGGATGGACTATATAGTGCTACAAAACAAATCTTCCTAAATCACATCTCTGATCATGTAACTAAAAACTTTCGCTGATGCCATATTGCTTACCAGTCCAAGACCAAACTCCTCAACTTGGTTTTCTAATCCATTAAGTGCTAACATATATTTGAGTGAAATTTGATAGTGTAGGATTTTATATCTGAATATGTATTTCATAGTGTCATAGATTTAGATCTTCTAGGCCTTATAGATTAATCCTCTAATTTTATAACTGAGGAAACTGAGGTTCAGAGAAGATAATTATCTTGCCCCAAGTAACACAGGTAGTAAGTATAAGAGCCAAGATTTGAACCCAAGTTCTCTGACTCCAAATCCAGCCTCCTTTCCATGGAACCATTAAACATTTAATTTTCATTTTCATTCCTGTTTCATGCTTTCGAATACATTGAACCAAATCTCTAATGTGATTGGAGATCAGTCTTGAATAGACTGATTAATATTAAAGGTTAATAAACTTTTTGGGACCCAATTTCCTAGTTTATAAATTGAGGGAATCAGGTTAGAGGACCTCTAAAGTCCCTTCCAAGATCTTTTGTCCCTCTTGGCTAAGCATAAAGTGATAAAAGGCAGAATATCCTCCTTCGATACATCAGGGGAGAAAATGCTGAATAACCTTCTGTGAATGGGAATAGCTCTATACTTGGCTTTCCAGAGTGGGGAGGAGAAATCTTGGAGTCAGTGACTTATATATATGAAATAGAGGGAGAAGAAAGCTTCCTGGGTTTCCATGACAGACAACTCTCCTAGATTTCTTCCTGTCTGTAACTGGGCTATTTGTGTCTCTTTTCTTGCTCATTTCTCTCCTGTTGCCCTTTTCTTTTCCTATTTTCTGTCTCTTGCTGATCTCATTCACTCACATGGCTTTGCTTATCACCTTTATGTGTATTACTTCCAAATTTATTTTTCTACTTTTCCATCTCTATTTTTTTTCCAAGAGAAAGATAGTAAAAAAAAGAAATTGTGCTCTAGTTATCTTTTACTATCTTTCTCTTGCACAGCTCTCCCTAAATGGCTCAACTGTACCTAATTCATACTCATCATCTTCCGTCCAAAACCAGATTCTCCTCCTGACTGCACTATTTTGTGTAATTACAATGCTCTTTCACTGTTATCTAGGCTCAAAACCTTGTAGTGGTCTTTACCTTCTTTTTCACCCTTATTCCTCCATCTAGTCTTTTAGACTAGATTTCCAAGTCTTATAGAATTGACTTCCTCCACATTTCTTTCACTCATCTTTTCTTTTCCATTCTTAGTGCTACACACCCTCATTCATGCTCTTATAGTTTTCTCTACTAAAATAATATTCTGATGCATGTATATATATATATATTCATGTCATGTAGGCAACACTGGGTTCTCTAAGGCAGTTCCAGCAGAATACAAACCGCAGCAGGTCCCCAAAAGACTTTGAGTGTGGGTCCAGTGATGGACTACACTGCTGTTGTCTAACGTTCAGCCCAGATGCTGTTAATTTGGAGAAGTTCTTTACCTGGTTGGCTATAAGTGATGATTTTTTGGCTATATGAACTGCCAAAGGATATCTACTAAATTACCAAGGAGTTACAACTGAAGAACCTACATGGATAAAATTATAAGCTGTTGGAGTATTGAAGCATTACCTCTTATCTGAGTTTTTGTGGTTACCTCTCATATGATCTCTGGTCTCCATCTTCAATCTTTCCTTTTCTAATTCAGACTACACAGTGCTACAAAACTAATCTTCCTAAATCACAGCTCTGATCATGTAACTAAAAAACTTGCACTGGTTCCTCATTGCCTACCCAACGATGTCCAAACTCCTCAATTTGGCCTTTTAATCCAATAAGCACTACACCTACTCTGAGTAAGGCACAGTGCTAGGGAATGGAATACAAAGAAATATTGCATTTTAGTGGATAGGTGGGAGGATACAACAATGTAAAAAAAAGATACGTATGTACTTGATAACTTGAAGAGTAGGAAGAGAGAAAATACTAACAAACTAGAGGCCTCAAGAAAGATTTATGAGGGTGCATCAACTGAACCTTGAAGTAAGCTAGGGATTCTGACAGACAGAAGTAGGGAGGAAGTACATTAAAGGCATAGGGGGCAGGATATAGACTGTGCAAAAGCTTGTAAGTTGGAGATGGAATGCCAAGTTCAGAGAATAGCAAGAAGACCTGTTTGTCTTGGACAGAGAATGAGTGAACGAGAGTAACATACAATTAGCCTTGAAAGGTAGGCTGGAGTCAGATTGTGAAGGGTTGTAAATGCTAGGCTGAGGCATTTGTTTTGATCCTATAGACAATGGGGAGTAAATGATGTTTCTTAAGCAGGGGAATGGATGGTTATTTGTGTGAAGGACAGACTGAAGATGGGCAGACTTACAGCCAGCAATCCAATTAGGAGGCTATTGTAAGTGATCAGAGGCAGAATTAGTGGGGTGATCATGCGAGTACAGAGAGAAATGCAAGGGATGTTGTGGATATAGAATCATTGATACTTGACAACTGATTGAATACAGGGTGTGAGCGATAGTTAAGATGCTAGATGATACTGAGATTGACTTAATGATAGTACCCTCATCAGAAATAGGGAAAATTGAAGCAGGGATGAACTGGGAGGCAGAGAGAACATGATGAGTTCTGCTTTAGGTATAATGAATTTGAGATGTCTATGGTGATATGGGATTGGAGCTCGGTAAAGAGACTAGGGCTGAGTACATAGATTACAGAGGAAGCTGTAGAAAGATGATGGTTGAATCAATGGGAGCTGACAGGATCACCAACAGAAAGGGTATTGAGAAACAAAAAGAAAGGAGCCCAGAACAGAGGCTTAGGAGACACCCATGGGATGAGACATGAATGATGATCCAGCAAAGGAGACTGAGAAAGAGCTGTCAGACATGTAGGAGGGGAACTAGGAAAGAGAGTGTTCATTAAGGAAAGGGAGTATATCTAGGAGGAGGGAGCAGATGACAATATCAAATGCTTTGCATCAAGAAGGATAAAAAAATAAAAATATGTAATTGGATTTGACAATTAGGATTACACATCAACCTTAGAGAGAGAATATTCATTGCGTGGTGGAGTAAGAAGCCAGACTGCAAGGGGTTAAGAAATGAATGGGAGAAGAAGTATAAGCAATGAATATAGGTAGCTTTTCAGATGTGAAAGGGAAAAGAGTGATAAGATGAAAGCCAAAGACCACAGAAGGCTCTAATGAAAAAAAAAATTATTCTTTTCATTTTCATTTTTGGAAATTTAGGTATATTTGCAGGCAGTGAGGCAGTAGATAGGGAAAGACTGTAGATTAATGTGAGGGTGGATGACTGAGAGGGCAAGCTGTTGGAGTAGACAGAAGGTGATATGGTCAAGGGCACAACTAGAGATATCGACCTTGGCAAGAAGAAGGGCCCCTCTTCCTTATAGTTTGAAAAAAAAGGTAAAGGGGGGTGGGAATAATGTTGGGGAAACTATTTCTTCTCCTGCTTTCCCTTTTATCTTGTAATTCCATCAAATAGGCCTGGAGTATTTGTCTTGTTCTGTTTTGTTTGTCCTCAGTTTCTAGGTGTAAGTGACAATCCCTACCAAATCTGGGAATTAGAAACATGGTGACTTTGAAGCAGGGATCACAGGCAGGATATTGCAGCCAGCCAGCCTGGCAGGGAATCCATGACAAGCCATCATGCCTAAGACTGTTGTCCAAGACGGGTTTGGGACTTGGGATAAGGATTGTGATGTATAGAAACTCATCTAAGCCATGATCTTAATCTTTCCTTCCCCAGAGTATGTAGTGTTTAGAGGGTGGGGAGTGGGAGGAAATTAAGTGTTGGGAGGGTGAGTTCATATATTTATTATACTGACTGAAGTAAATATTCCATAGTGAAATCTAATCTGTCAGTGTTACATATTTGGAGAAAAGGATATATGGCATGTCTCTGTCTCTGTCTCTCTGTCTATCTCTCTCCCTGTCTCTTAGTCTCTGTTTCTCTCTGTCTCTTTAAATCAAATAGGTCAGTCATATGCTGAGGGAGAGAGGGAAAGAGGATGTTATAGAAGGCTTGAGCCCACCACAATATAGCTCCAACATACCTTTTCAACTGTGTCTTCTGCTGTTCACTTACATTATTGTCAAGCTGCATTCTAGCCTTACTCTGCACTAAATAGTCTTCTCTGGCTATGTTCATACCGGAATGTTCTTCCATCACTCCTTCTGTCAAAACAGTACTGGTTCAGTCATTCTTTCACAAAAGCATTCATTCAACAGATATTTATTAGACACCTGCTGGAAGCAAAGCCTTGCCCTCAGAGCTGAGGGAGATGCAGATTTTAGACCAGAGGCAGTTTCTGCCCTCATGGAATCTCAGATCTTCCAAGACACAGCTCAAATGCTATCCCTTTTAATTCAACAATGCCATCTCCTAGTTAATGATTCAATTTAGCAAGCTTTCATTTTAGTTTAGGTGTAGCTGAAGCAAGAATTAGCAAACATTTATTAAAATTTCAAGGCAGTGTGTTTGTTTTAAAAAAAATTATTATTATTATTATTTTTTTGGATAGGCAATGGGGTAAGTGACTTGCCCAGGGTCACACAGCTAGTAAGTGTTATATGTCTGAGGTCAGATTTAAACTCAGGTCCTCCTGAATCCAGGGCTGGTGCTCTACTCGCTGCACCACCTAGCTGCCCTCCCCACACCTCCCCCCCCACAGTGTGTCTTTGTGAAGCTTTTCCTGATCTCCTCACTAGATGTTGGCTCTCTCTCTTCTATGAGCCTCCCTTGCTCTAGTTGCCCTCCATTCTTATGGTGTTTATCATATTCTGCTTGAATTGGAGTGATTTGTGTGCTTGAATTTTCCCTCCTACTAGAACTGAAAACTCAAGGAAAGGGATTGTGTTTTATTCCTGTCTGTATTTTCTGCTATACCTAGACTCATGCGTTGGTACTTTCTGATGTTTAGTCGTTTCGTTTCAGTTGTGTCCAACTCTTCATCACCCCTTTTGGGATTTTCTTGGCAAAGATACTGGAGTGGTTTACCATTTCCCTCTGAAGCTCATTTTGCAGATGAGGAAATTGAAGTAAGCAGGGTTAAGTGACTTGCTCAGGGTCACACAGCTAGTAAGTGTCTGAGGCTGGATTTCAAATCAGGTCTTCTTAACTCCAGGCCCAGCACTCTATCTGCTGTGCCACCTAGTTAGCCTTGCATTTAGTAGATGTTTAATAAATGTTTTTTTTTAAATTGAATTGAAAAATAAGACATTTTCCTTAACTTCATTACTTATTCTTGAGACTTGAGAAGATCATCGGGATTAAGACATTCTCTGTTCCTCGCTAAATTTTAACCTTAGCTTTGCCACGTTTATCTGTGTGACTTTGGGCAAGTCACTTACCCTTTCATGGCCTCAGTTACCTCAACCATAAAGTAAGAAGCTTGGACTAGGTGACCTTTAATAGCCTTTCTAGTTCTAAATTTATAATCTTGATGTTGCTTAAAACCTTCATCTGTCTTGTCCCCCCAGCATTTTTTTCCTTTGCCTCTGTATAACTGTTTAGAATGTGCCTGGTTTTCTATTAAGCCTTTCACATAGTGAAGCACACAATGTCTTAGTCTTATGATTCCTCTGCAACTGAAGTAAGTTCTGAATTATGTCCTGTATTGGAAATCTTATACAAAGGTTGGAAACTTGGGAGTTATAAACCTGGATTTAGTAGATTTTCTTCTATTCCTTGGACTTGCTTTTGACCGTCATTTTCTTGTTCCTAGAGATTTCAAGGTTGGACATCAGTAACAGAGTAATATTAGGGAATATTAGTAATAATAAGTAGTATTGCTACTCGGGATCTGTGCTCTTATTTAAATTATCAAGTGAAGTCTGTCACATTATTCTTGTGGATGCAGTAGAGCAATGTGTGGGTTATTTTAGAAATGTTCCATTTAGTAAATGCCACTTGTGATCAAAGAAAACACAGGTGTTTTAAACAAAGAAAGCATCTAAGTTTTAAGATGCCTGAATAGTATTTCCCTTCCTGCTAGATTCTACAGCTTAATATGTATTATTGAAGAGGCTTCTAAAAAGATATACATAAAGGTACAAATGAGTAATAGTAACTGACATTTACATAACTCCTTCAAATTTACAAAGCACTTTGCAGATATAAGCTTCCCATTGCTACTGGTTCAGGGGAAGAGCAGGAAGAAAGAGAAGTCATAGGCCCAGTGTTTCTGTTGCACCCATAAAACTTCTGTAGGTGGGCAGACACCCTGATTTCATTGTTGTAGAAAACTTTCTGTACCAATTTAGATTGTAAGTGTTCTGCAACATAGAGTACTAAGAAGTTAAGTGCCTGGCCTATAGTCACCCTTGCAGTATCAGAGATAGAATTAAAGCCTAGTTCTATCAGGGCAAAATAGTCCAGCATTCTATAATCTATACTGGGGAGGCAGACTATGGCCTGAAGGTCCAATCTCACCCACTGCTTATTTTTCTACAGCCCTTGATCTAAGAATGAATTTACATTTTAAAGTACAATAAAATTTTATTTTAAAAAAATGTCAAAACCTAGATTTGACCTTCTGGCCATAGTTTGCCAATCCATGATCTAAAGAGCTGGCCTCTGCTTCCCTTAAGCAAGCTTATACAAGAGATGTTCCAAAGGAAAAGTAATTATTTGTTGAAATAATCATAATATGATGAAGAACATCTGATGTGTTATATCCTTTAAATCTTCTTTCTTTCAGGTCAAATAAAATTTTGCATCATAGTGGTTAGTGGGCTGGTCTTAAGTCCGGTAAAACATGGGTTCAGATCTTCCCTCTGATAGGCACTGACTTTGTGACTGGGCAAATCAGAAGCTCTTAATGCTCTGGGCACCTCTCTAAGACTATACATTATAGAGAAAGTGCTGACCTTAATTGGTAGAGGGAGTTTCCTTACCTGAGAGTTCTTAATATCAACAAAATCACAAGTCTAGTCCTATCTCCTCATTTCTATATCCTCAAAATTTAACCAAGGAGAAAAATTCTTAGGATTTCATTTCCTGTGATGCCTGGGGCCCAAAGATGATTGTTTATGAGGAGTATTTCCTTGGATTTCATTGATCAAGAGGCTGTTTGGGTGCGTATTGGTGAACTCACCAGGAGAAGACTCTGATTGGTGAGGGGGTCTTCTGGAGTCATGCAGAAAGTTTAATAAGTAGAGAGGCTTTAAAACAGGGTTCTGTGGAGGTAGAGAGAACTTAATTGGACTATGTCAGGAGAGAAAAAGGGAGAGGGACCATTTGAGTGAGGCTGCAATGGTGTTCTCAAATCCAGGAGTCTAGACATTACTGGAGCAACAGAGGTGCATGTCTACTCTTGTGAGGTTGTGGCAGTTCTCCATGGCAGCTGTAAGACTGGTCTGAGAAAAGATGCATATTCCTTACTGTTTCCTTCGTTCTTTCCACCATCATAGGAAAGAGAGCTTCCTTACACTTGATTTCTATGGAAATTATACCCATTTGTACATAAAGCTCAAGATGATATTACTATTTGATTTCACATTGTTATTTGCCCAGCTATTCTGTCTCAAATACTTTGACCATCTGATTTATGGGTCCTACCAGGTCCAGAAGAGATTTAGCAGTAGAATGGAAGGCTCAAGCTGTGTTTGCATAATTATAAATACCCCGTCCTGAACCTGGAGATAGTGAGCAGTTCTAGAGTTGAGGGTGTTGGTACATGCTGTAAGAATATAACAAATACATGAAAACCAAAATTATCTTTTATCACAGAATTTGAGATATGGAAGATAGTTTAGAGATCAACTTTGTCCAGTTCTCTTATTTTGTATTTTGAGTGGAACCTCCTGATCTGCAGGACTGAGACCTTTTCTATGGAGCTAGACATACAATCTGGTCTCCTTCTGTGAGATTTGTTCTCTGGACCCTTGATAAAGGAAACATTTATTGAAATGATGAAGCAGCTCCTTATTGGACCTTGTGACTGTGAGGTTATGTTGAAGACGAATGGTAACTAAGCCAGGAAAAGTGGCCCATTCTTCTCTATAAGAGGAGCTAAAGAGAAACTATTCTCTTATTTGGAATGCAGTGCATCCAGTATTTCACCCCCATCCCATAAATTCAATGGTGGTTATAAGCACATGGGCAGTGAGAACATGAGCTTACCTAGACAAGCCTTTGTCCTTGGCTTGGGCTTGGTTGTTTTCTATTCCATTCCTAAAGCACAGGCCAATGACAAGTTATCCTGAGAAATTAATGTTTCCAGTTCTGGTGATAACTTTGTGAGTTTGAGAGGACAAGAGTTTCTGAGTCAAGTACTGGCCACCCACTGTATGGTGATTTCTGTAATAGTGCCTCTTTCTGGAGGAGAAAAACCATCACCACCTAAATTAGGGTCTCTTACCTCTCCAAGCATCTGATCACCACCACCACCACCAACAGCAATCACCACCATACCCCACTGCCAACCACAAACAACAACTTTTGACATTCTGGGAAATTGCAGGGTTCAACATAAATGGATAAGCCTCCCCCTGAGAAAACCACCTTAGTGATTGCAGAATCACCTCTGCTAGGTAAGTTTAGAAGCAATTGGAATGAGGGTTCTTTGAGTTGGAGGAGCTTAAAAATGGTGAAGAGACTTGATCGGTTTCTCCCATCCATTTAATTTCATTCATTTGGTAGCAATTACCTCTCCATATGGTGATACTGTATTTCATTAGGAATAGGAAAATGAAACCTATGCACCAAACTTACGTATTCAAGGGAGATTCATTAAATGATTTTTTTTTTCCGGCCAACTTGAAGGTGGGAGTGGGATATTATGGTCTTTCAAATCTGTATCTGGATTGGGGCAATATTGTGGCAGTTCCAAAGATGGCTCCCCAGCTTTCCCTTTTTGTATAGGAAATGTCAGATTTTTGATGTAATAATAACAGCTAGCATTTATGTGGCACTTAAAGGTTTGTAAAACATTTTACGTATGTTATCTCATATGATTTTCACAGCAACCCTGTGAGGCAGGTGCTATTATTATTTTTGTTTTACAGATGAGGAAACTGAGGTTGAATGACTTACCCAGGGTCTACCTGCCAGGAAGCATCTGAGGCAGATTTGAACTCAAGTTTTTCTGCCTCCAAGTCCAACACTCTATCCATTGGACTGACATGGTTTAGGGGTTCTGGGAACCCCAAAAATGTTAGAATGCAGGGCGGTGTCACCTGGAATAAATTCACACACTCAAAAACATATTCTAGTCAAGTGGCAAAGTTTATTGTGATGCTTTTAGAAGCAGGCATAGTTCTTAGGGAACCTGTAAACTGACGGGATGATGCTAAAGGGACAGTGAGAGGAATGTAAAATATGATCTGAGGTGGGCTTAAGGAGTCCAGGTACGTTGGGTGCAGGTGCCAGTGACCTGGTCTTTTGGAATGAATGGGAAAATTAAGGGAGTCAACAGAGATAGCTCTGTTGATGCTGCACATTGGGGAGAAAGGAAAAGATAGCTTTGTTGCATAAAGGCTAGCCAGAGGCATGGTCCAGGTGTCAGAGACAGAGTTCTTGGGTCAGCACCTTGCACTGAAGGCAATTATGAGAGGAATTACAGGGTCAGGTTTGTATGTGACTGAGTTGTTTCCAGACATTGTCTTTTCCTTTAGGGATCCAGGTCCCATTGTTGAGGTTTAGTTGTTTAGGGGTGCTGGGACCCCAAAATCACAACATACAGGTCCTGCCTGAATGAATTAGATCCAAGACTTCTTTCAGCCAAAGACAAGGTTTATTAAAGATCTGCCATATTGGCCAGACTCTTAAGGAATCGCTAATGCAAGGGAACCAGATCTTAAGAATCTGAGCACCTTAATGGAGACAAGATGGATCTTATATACAGAAAGACTGTGGGAGGGATCAAGGAGTGAGCAAATAGTTTGGGGTGACTGGAGGAGGGGTCTGGGAGAAGAGAGTCTAGGAAGGATCTTGATGGGAGTGACTGGGAGGTAGAATGGGGTCTAGATAGGATCAAGGGTGGGAAGTGGCTGGGGGCCATGGGAGGTAACAGATAATAGAGGGCTGGGTTAGGTTAAGGGTATCAGAGAATTGGGAAATTGGTTATAGGTGATAGTGAAAGGCCAGTTAATAGGATTATAGCTTCAAGAAAACACTAGAGACTTCCTTGACCAAGTGGAAGAGTTCAAGGAGAGTCCAAGGTAGAGTTTTCTAGGGTCCGTAGACAAATGGGCTTGGGCCTGTACCCCATCACCATCACCCCATCAAGGCCACCTAATTGCTTTCAATGTGTTATAATAGTATTAGAGATACTTCTTTTTTGGGAGTAAGGGGGTTGAGGAGAATGGAGATGGTATTCCAGTATGAAGATTGTTATCTAATATGTTAATTAGATGTTATCTAATACGTCCACTTCCAGATATACTCTGGTATCCTTGAATGCAGTAATTGATTGAGGGGCCAAGAGTGTGAAAATCAATTATTCCTGATTTCCTCAGTTAGCTAATGAGTGATCTGAAGAATCTTATCTATCATGTCAGGTGGTATATGGGGCCATTTAATCCAGATGGACATATTATCTATAAAATTACTTTTTAGCAAAGAGGGAGAGAACTTCCTGGCTGATTTTATGGGTAAAAGTAAAAAGCAAAGGGATAATTAACATTTGGGTACATGCCAGTTATCCAGCAAGTGCCAGGAGTATGGTCTCGGAAGTGAGGAATCAAAGTGTTCATCAAGGTACCTGTGTTTTTATTTTCCACAGGGATACTACCTGTGAAAGTTAACTCAGATCCCATAGGAAAATGGGAATAAATTTCCAATGGGGAAAGATCCTAACAAAGCCTCATTTGTTAATCTATAGCTATGTATAAATGTGTATATGCATGTATAAATTTTAGAGCAAGCCATATTACTTTATTTATATCCCTTGAGGAAAGGGAGACTAGCACTTGAAGTTACAAAATTCTAGGAAGAAAACACGTATCTTTATACACATGAGGAGAATCAGTGTCAAACTACAGAGACAAGACATTATGGAGAATTCTCAGGGGAAAAATGAAAAAGACAACCTGAGCTATTTCCTGACTGGCCAGGAGATGCAGACTTTGTGAGTTGTTAAGACAGTGTAGATCTGTGGTGAATATGAAATGTCTTAAATATCTGTTCAGCAGTGCCACAAAGTTGTCTCTCTCCTGATGTCTCTTCCCTTCCCCTCAATAATGAATGTGATTTTTTTTATATGTATTTTTGTATTTGTTATTTAAGTCAACAAGTTGGGTCTACAAACTTTTATTAAGCACTCACTGACTGCCAGGCACAGTGCTTAGCACTGGGAATACAAATATAAGCAGAAAGACACTCCCTGCCCTCAAGAAGCTTACATTCTAATTGGGGAAGACATCATATAAAGCGAGCTCAAAAGCTTCCGGAGTGGAGGCAGGGTTGGGGATGGGAGGAGGGAAGTACCCCTTTGGGGGCTTGATGATGAAGTCCAGAGAGTTAGAAGCAGAGTTGGGAGACAAATGAAGGATGGCTGGCATGAGTCTTCCTTAAAATAGAGGTTCCTGGAGGAACTCATTTAGGGAGAAGGGGGACATAAGGATGGTTAGTGTATGCTTATTTTTTGTCTTAAACATTTTCTTTGGTTGATCAACCTATACCTAATACCTATATTGTACATCCAGTAGCTTTTTGAGAAGGAAATCCATTTCCCACTGTTTAGAAAGACATGAATATACCCAAGCTTCATTTTTAGAGCTATCTCTGGAGTTAATGAAACAGAGATTGAGAAAAGCATGACCTCTCTTTTCTGGGATTGGGTTCAGGGTTCCACTGGATGAATTTTGATCTGGAGCAAACCATCCTCCTCATTGTTTCCCACCTGCTTGCTTAAAGTCAGAAAGAAAGAGCTTTGTTAGTCAATTCACTCTGGCTTTCAATGATTGGCCAACAATAGGTCCCAGGCCAAGCCCTACTTTGTCCTTGTTTGGGCCCCCCCGAATGACTCAGAGTGAATATAAATAGCAATTGTTTCTGTTTTGGCCAGAAACCCTGAGGGTCTTCTCCTATCAGATTGATTTTTTTTTTTTTTAACTAAGTAAAAGAGGCCCTTCTTTGCCTCAATTCTTACCTGGCCTTAATCACTGAATGGGCACTGCCTCAGTCAGACTGAGACCTGGAAAAGACCTTAGTTTAAACTGCATCCAGGGCTATCTCCAGTCATCCTGATCTATATCTTGCCACTGGACCCAGATGGCTGCTGAGGAGAAAGTGAGGCTGGTGACTTCATAGCCTTCCTTCACTTAAATCCAATTCACTTGCATGTCATGGCATAACCTGAAGGACAAGCAACAACTTAAAATTAACTTTATTGTAATTGACTTCCAAGAAGTAAATTAACCTGCCTGAGGTCATGCATCAGTGTTGGGATTAGATTCCAGGTTTGGGAGTAAGATTTCTAAGCGCCTTTGAAGATTCCTTCCAGAAAAGCTAGGGCAATCCCTTTATCAGGAACAAAAAGGAAAATGTTTCCTCTCTAAGTAAGGTGGAATTTTTTAGTTGTAGCCTGGGATGTGTTGCTGCCATCCTGGTAAGCACCCTAAATTCCTATGAAGGGATTCTTCTTTTGGAAATATTTACTTATATTACAAAACAAACTACGCAGACCTGTTCTTAAGCAAACAGTGCTCTCTCAGGGATTTGCTGTGGTCTGTGTACTGCAAACGGTATGTTCAGAGCAACACTAACCAGGTTCAAATGATGCCATCGTTTCAATTAAAAAAAAAATTCCTGGAAATGACAGACCATTTGTTTGTGGTTTAAGTCCTTGAGTTCTTAAATCTTTTCGACTGTAATAGGGCCTGGAAGGGCACTGAGACACTGCTGGAGTTAATGGAATAGATTTGGCGCAAATTAAAAAGAGGGCAGCAGAGGGCGTCATTGCAATGCATTTGATTCTTTCAGGAGCAAGCTGGAAATTATTTTCATTGCTCTTTATATGCAATCATTCAGTAGTTCTCTGGTTGGCTATTTGAAAGAAAAATTTCAAAAACGTCAATTTTCTTATTTTCCTCTTAAGGCTAATTCAAATGCTATCAATGAGATATTATATGTAATGCACTTCCTCGAAACACTTTGTATATGTTAGTTATGATAATGGTGACTCTAGAGCAGAAGTTCTTAACATTTTTGATGTCATAGACCCCTTTGGCAGTCCTGTGACAGAATAATATTTTTTCAATACATAAATTAAAATACATAGAATTACAAAGGAAACAAATTATATTAAAAGATAATTAGCAAAATATTAGAAAAATGTTTATGGGCCCTTTGCTTCAGTGGTACGGCAAAGGTGACCCCAGATCATTCAGGCTTATACTCATTTATGATCAAATAAAGTAATATTTGCAAAAATGCTTAGCACAGTGCCTAGCATTTAGTAGATACTATAGAAATGTTTATTTCCTTTCCCTTCCCAAATGAGTTCTGGTTTTCACAGATCCTACCATGCTAGAAAAGGTTAGAATGTCTGTAGACCTGGTGGTAGACTGTGTAATTGTATTAGGACTAACCTTCGTAAATTTGGCGAGGCCATTTGGTGTAGTGAAAAGAGGAATGTATTTGGAATCACATCATTGATAACCGCGATAGTGTGGTTACTGATCTGGAGCCAGACATCCTAGAGAATGAAGTCAAGTGGACCTTAGGGAGCACCGCTAACAATAAGACCAGTGGAGGTGATGGAATTCTGGTTGAGCTATTTAAAACCCTAAAAGACGATGCTGTTAAAGTGTTGTTCTCAATATGCCAGCAAATTTGGAAAACACAACAGTGGCTGCTGGATTGGAAAAAGATCAGTTTACAACCCACTCCTGAAGAAGGGCAATGCCAAGGAGTGTTCAAATTACTGAACAATTGCAGTCGTTTCACATGCCAGCAAGGTTATGCTTAAGATTCTGCAAGCTAGGCTTCAGCAATATGTGAACTGAGAATTACCAGAAGAGCAGGCTGGATTTTGAAGAGGCAGAGGAACTAGAAACCAAATTGCCAATATTTATTGGATTGTGGAGAAAGTAAAGGAGTTCCAGAAAAAACATCTACTTCTGCTTCATTGGCTACACTAAAGCCTTTTCCTGTGTGGATCACAACAAAATGTGGCAAGTCCTCAAAGAGGTAGGAGTACCACATCATCTTACTTGTCTCCTGAGGAACCTGAATGTGGGCCAAGAAGCAACACTTACTACTGAACATGGAACAACTAATTAGTTTAAGATTGAGAAAGGAGTACAGCAAGGCTATCTATTGTCACCTTATTTATTTAATTTATATACAGAGTATAGCATGTGAAATGCCAAGCTGAATAAATCAAAAGTCAGAATTAAGGTTGCTGGGAGAAATAGACAGTCTCAGATATGCTACTTTGATGGCAGGCAGAAGGTGAAGAGGTATTAAGAAGCTTCTTGATGAGGGTGAAAGAGGAGAGTGTAAAAGTTGGCTTGAAGTTTAACATAAAAAAAAAAAAACTAAGATATTTGCAACTGGTCTTATTTCTTCCTGGCACATAGAGGGAGAAGAAATGGAAGCAATGTCAGGTTTTATGTTCTTGGGTTCAAAGATCATTGTAGATGGGAATTGCAGCCATGAAATTAGAAGACATTTGCCACATAATGAGAAGACAGAACTCGTTGGAAAAGACCCTCATGTTGGGAAAGATTGAAGGCAAAAGGAAAAGGGGACAGTAGAGAATGAGATGGATTGATTGCATCACAGAAACAATGAACACAAACTTTGGTAGACTTTGAGAGATAGTGGAGGATAAAAGGCCCTAGGGTGCTATGGTCCATGGGGTCATGGACATAACTGAATGACTGGACAACGACATAACTTTTGGAATCAGCTGATAGGAACTCAAATATTATCTCTGCCAAATACCACTTTCATGACCTTGAGAAAGTAATTTACTCTCTCAGGGACTCAGTTTACTTATATGTAAAATGAGTTGTTGTTGTTCAGTCATTTCAGTCATGTCTGATTTTCTGTGATGTCATTTGGTGTTTTCCTGGCAAAGATACTGGAGTGTTTTGCCATTTCTTTCCTCCAGCTCATTTTACAGGTGAGGAAATTGAGGGAAATAGGGTTAAGTGACTTGTCCAGGGTCACACAGCTGGTAAGTGCCTGAGGCTAGATTTGAACTCAGGAAGATGAGTCTTCATGACCCCAGGCCCAGCCTTCTATCCACTGCACTACCTAGCTGTGCATGTAAAATGAGAGGTTGAATTAGATGACACCTAATGTCTCTTCCAGCTCTCAGACTACCATCCTATGACCAGACTGGCCAAAGTTAAAAAATATTTTGGATCCAGAACCTCTGGAAGAGCATCTTAAACTGTTTACGTCAGGGTCCTCAGTGATTTCTGAATTATATACCACCACCACCACCACTACCACCACCAGTTTCAATGGACTTTTCTTGGTCCTCATTGTTCCTGATCTCTGTGATCTGACACTATTGATCATACTTGCCAGGAGGAGGTTCTTTCCTGCTTTTCCTTCCACCTGTTTAATTGCACCTTCTTAGTTTCCTTTACTGGATCATTATCTATGTATCTTATGAATTGGTGTGTCCCAGGGCTCTCTTCTGGGCTGTCATCTCCTCTCTCTTGGTGAATCCATCAGTTCTCCTGGGTTCAATTATCATCTTTATAAGGTGATTGCCAGATCTACATATCTCCCTACCACTTTGCTCCTGGGCATTATCTCACATCACCAGCAGCACTTATATATCCCATAAGTATCTCAAACTCAACATATCTAAAAGGAAACTCTCGATCTTTTCCTCTAAACCTACCCCTCCTCCTAATGTCTCTATTTCTGTTGTAAGCACCACCAGTCATCTTTTCAGTTACACGAGTTCATAACCATTTAGTTATCCTTGACTCTTCACTGTCCCTCTGTCCCTATATTCAATCAATTGCTGTCTTATCAATATCTCTTGCATCTATTCCCTTTTCTCTACTCATATGACTACCACTCTAATTGAAACCTTCATCACCTCTTGGTCTGAGGTTGTTATAATAGCCTCCTAGTTGTTTTCTTTGTCTCTAATCTCTCCTCCAGTCTAATATATCCTCCTCATAGCTACCAAATTGATATTCCTACAGCTAGGCCTGAGTATGTCATTCTCCTAATGAATAAGCTCCATCTCCTTATTACTACTAGAACATAATACCAGCTCCTTTATTTGGCATTTAAAATCCTTTACAATATGGCTCCAATCTATCTTTCATAAGGTCATAGATTCATACCTGGAAATGACCTTAAGGGCCATTGAGTACAACTCCCTCATTTACAGATGAAGAAACTGAGTCTCTGAGATCTTAATTGACTTGACTATGATCATATATTACATTTCTAAGGTAGCATTTGAACTTAGGTCTTCCTGACTCCAAAGTTAGCACTTTCCAGTCTGATTTCACATTACTCTCCCCCTTGAACATCATGTAGCCAAACTATTCTACTTGTAGCTCTCCTAGCACTAGACTGCATCTGCTTCCTCTGTGCAAAGATGTGGAGACAGAGTTCATACCTGGGATGCTATCCCTCCTCTCCCTCCATCTCTTGGAATCCCTACTTCCCCTTAAGGCTTGGCCCAAATGATACCTCCCACAAAAGGCTTTTCCTGATTCCATTAGATATTCATTTTTTTGTTTACTCTGAAATTACACTGCATTTCTTTTGGATAGAATTTAAAAATTTTTTAAATTTATTTTATCTTTTAATTTATGAAATAAAACAAGTATTTACATAATATAGTATAATAATTGTGTCCATATTGTTGTCTCCCCAGCAGAGTGTAAATTCTGATGGGCAGTGATTGTTTCTTTTCACATTTGTATCTCCAGAGCTTAGCATGATACCTGGCAAACAGTAGGTTCTTAGCATTTGTTGAATTGATTGATTAACTACTAAAAATTAGGATCTCTATCAATGGAAGGAGGACCCATAGTAATGATATCCCTGACCCTTAAAAATAGTCATCATTGCATAAATGGAAATCTAGAAGTTGTTTAGATTATTTATAGGCTTTTGTGTGTTGTTTATGTTCTGAATTTTCTGTGAGGTGAAATAAATGCTATACTGTATTTCATATACATTGTTGGTTTGAGTGCTTGCTTGAGGTCCTTTAGGCTTTTCTGCAGAAACCTAGACGAGAGTTAAATTATGATGTTCCTAAGGAAACACAGTGAGGAGGGATCCAAGCCATAGACTGATTTTTTTGAGAAACCATCCCAAGACTAGACAAAGTCTGAGTGAACTTAGAACTGTAGTTCTGAGCCATAAGTTACAATAAGATCCCTCTTTCCTATTTGTAAGTTAAATCAGCAGTTCTCAGACGTTTTGATTTCAGAATCTCTTTAATCTTTTAAAAATTATTGAGATCTGAAAAAGCTTTTTTAATGCAAGATATATATTATATATGTATATACATATATTGATATTTACTATATTAGAAATCAAAACTGCTGAATTTTAGAAGTATTTATTAATTTATTTAAAATAATAATAAACCAATTACATGTTAACATAAATATTATTTTTAAATGAAAAAATAATATATTTTCCAAAACAAAAAAGAAATAGTGACAGTGTGGCCTAGCTCATTAATGTCTGGCTTAATAGAAGACAGCTAGATTCTCCACTCTGCTTGAGTATTCAATCTGTCACGGTATGTTGTTTTGGTTGAAGTATATGAAGGAAATTTTGCCTTACACAGATCTATAGTTGGAAAAGGGGATAGCATTTTAACAGGCACATGATGTCAATATTGTTATGAAAATAGTTTGACCTTGTAGACCCTCTAAAAAGGTCTCAGGGACCCTGAGTACCACACTCTGAGAACCACTAGGTTACATTCATGTACATGGATAGTGTGTATTTCTTAAAAATCAAATGTATCCAAGATGTTCAAGCAACCAAGATTCTATAGTCTAATTATAAGTAGTCACATCCTATTTAGAAATTTTCTTTGGAGAGAAATGTTCATTTCACAAGATGATTAGCATTACTGTGTCAGAAGGATTTTCGAAATGCTCTTTTAGGCGACTGTATAGGACCAAAGTGGCAACAAATGTGATGAAATGACACTTTTCTGTATGCTTAATTGCAGAGAGAATGTTGGCACCATCTTGAGTCTCTGCTGAAGATAAAAGCAATTCCTCAGGACACCAACAGTTAGCAGGAATAAATAGTTGCCTTCAATTGGAAATGCAGTTCCGTAGAGCACGAAACTAAATGGAATTTACTAGCACCATTAGAAGACTATAGCCATATCTTTTCACTGAGGGTCAATTGTACTAGCATAGTGAACCCATTCTTCTTTGTTTTTTTTTTTTAAATGTCTTTGATTGATCACCATAGCCAAACTGGATTACATGGTAAGTCACAGATGTCATGGAAGTAGACAAAAGGAATGGACCAACTGTAGCAACTCGAACACAGTTTATGGCTTTACTAGTATAGCGATTGATGTCAAAAAGACTTCATTAGGGTAGAATTTCATCACATTGCAATAGCCTGCTGGTGAATCTGGCCTACCATAAGTCTCTCCCCACTCCAATGCATCTTCAATTCAGCTCCCAAAGTGATTTTCCTAAACCTCCAGTGGTTCCCTATTACCTCAAGGATCAAATACAAAACCCTCTGTTTGGCATTAAAATCCCCTTGGCACCCCTCCCTCTGATTGGAGAGAGTTGAGAGTGGATAGAGGAGAGCTCCTTCTGGATCTTCTATTTAAGGAGGGCTCCCAGGGCAGTCATGGAATCATTTCTCACCCAGCTGCATTCATGTGGACCTCATCATACATCATTCCTTATGCTCTCCTCCTCCCCTTTTCACTTTCTTTTTATATATTGTTTTCCCTCAATCAGTTGTGAGCTTCTTGTGGGCAGGGACTGTCCTTGCCTTCCTTTGTAGTGTTTAGCATAGTGTCTGGCACATAGTAGGCAATTAATTACATTTAGGCATTAATATATGTTTATTGACTGATTGACTATTTTATAACCTGACTTCGTCCTAGCTTTGCGGCCTTTTAAAAACTTTACTTCCCTATATGCACTCTTATAAACCAGGTCCCTTGCTATTCCTGACATATGATATTTCATCTCCTAATCCTGTGTCTTTGCTCTGGTTGACCCCCATAGCTTAAATGTACTCTCCCTTCACCCCTGCCTCCCAGCTTCCATACTCAGCTCTAAATCCATCTTCCAGAGAAAACCTGTCTCAGTCCCTTCTCTCCTCACCTCATGTCTTTCCTCTGAGATTCCTTCCATTTACTCTGTATTTATTTGTATGTGCACAGTAATTAAAATGTCTTCTCTAGTGGAATGTAAGCTCTTTGAGGGCAGAGACTGTTTTTGTCTTTGTATCTCTACTGTTTAGCACAGTGTCCAGAGCAAAGTAAGTATTTCATAAATGCTTGTTGACTGAGTTCCCTTTGGGAATTAGGGTGGTATAGACTTTAACTTTACTTGTGTGGAAACTACATCTGCTGATTAAAATTGCAACTGAAGGTAATTTATAGCTTTAAAGAGCTGCTTGGAAACTCTTGGAAACTGAGATGAGGTGGCCTGCCAAAGATAAGGCAGGTCTTGAATCCAGGTTTTCCTCATTCCAAGGCTAGCCCTCTACCCACTAGACCATGCTGCCTTTCTCATAGCCTTTATTTCTTAAAAGGAAGATATGAGAGGAATATTGTGATTAATTAAATTGGAATTCTCAGATGATTAGTGCTGCGTAAGTAGAAGATGCTATTTCTGTAGTTATAACCTCTAAACTATGGGAAAAACAAAAAAAAAAACAAACTCCCAAACTTGGTCTATATAAATTAAGCAGGAATGTTTTTTTTTTTGCCCTTCTATTGGGCCATTCTTAAGAAGTATTTAAACTATACCTTGTAAAAGAGGATATATTAATTCCTTCAAACCAATAGGATACTTATTATGGTTAAGAGGACAAACATTAATTTGCCTTAGTGTTTTGCATGCTGGATGGCTGCAATATTAATGTTTTGTTTCTTTATGAGTTACTGTTAATATTTTGTTCCATTTAAATTCTAGTAGTTATATGCTAATTTTTTTATATGCTTCTGCTAGTTATATGCTTCTAGTAGTTATTTGCTAGGCTAAGGTGTTGCAGTGTTGTAATTGGACTTGGAGTTTGAAGACCTGGATTTGAGTCCTTGACCTCTCAGGGACCCCAAGGACCACACTTTGAGAACCATTGGGTTATATTTGTGCATGTAGATAGTCTGAATTTTCCCTATAAGTAGTCCTACATAAGAGATGGGACTTTCTATGAGTCATTTTACCATTCTGAGACTCAACATGCATGTAAAATTGGAATAATAAGATAAAATCAAACAGAGTAGTTAGACCTCATCAAAATACATAGAGATTAAATAAGCCCTTGACATGACATAATTTTATTTTTTTGATTCACATATTTTTTATT
>NW_020951478.1:994580-1039620 GCF_900497805.2 Vombatus ursinus
CCTTGACATGACATAATTTTATTTTTTTGATTCACATATTTTTTATTTTAATAAATAAAGCACATTCATAGCTTGGGTTTTTGAATCACAGATACAATTGAGGAAAGCCTTTAAATTCAAATAGTTAACAGAAGTAATACTACTAATGCTAGAGTAAACGCATGCTTCTTATGCGTGCACCTATAGACATCAAATACAAAGAGGCCATAATCTACCTCACACAGCTTACTCTAATCTAAGGCAGATCATAGAAGGATTCTCAGTGAAAACCATGCAACTGATATGTATTCCCCTTGTCCCTATAATGTAGAAGAGATCAGAACTCAGTCCCTTCAGGATGAACTAGGTTACTTCTTCACAGTTTAAGTCCATAAATCCTCTCCCAAAATTAACATTTAGGTTGATGGCATTCTACACAAGGCCATTGCACTGAGGAACATAGGTCAGTGTCAGAGAATCAAAAAGGAGGAACACTGATAGTTGTTTCTTCAATTTTAGACACTTTTATAGATCAGCAATACAGCAGATGGATGGATCCCCTCTCATCAGAGGCTTAGTCCAAAATTTTCCTGTTGACATTAATAGCAAACAAGGCCCCATGGACTGCTGGCTGAAGATCCAGTCTACTTTCTAGGGTGTTAGAAACTTCTATTTTATGGTCTTCATTACAGAGCTCAACACCTCCAGCTGTTTCCTCTGCCAGGTAGGCCTCCTGATCAATTTGAACATCAACGTTTTTTGGTCACAATCTTGTACATAGGGATGCTTTTTGTACTGCAGTCTTGGCCAGAGAGAGAGCCTCTTTCTTGCAATAAACAATCATTTTTTGCTTCCAGCAATTGGTATAAACCCTGAAGGACCAGACATCCAAAAGCACCTGATGCCTGGTTGTATCTTTCACTACCTTGGGGAGTATCTGCTTTGCTTCATTTAATAAGTCTGAGATAAGGTCGTCCTGAGAACTTTCAATTTTGCCTGATTCATCAAGTTACATCTGAATTTTCTTCTACTGCCCAGTTTGTTTCCCTTTCTTCTCATAATGTTCCATTATCTTCAGTTTCTATGTTTGCGCAAGACAACATTTCTCAATGTTGTACTCTTCTGCTTTTGCATCTATTTCTTCAGCCTTCTCATTTGCTTCCTGTTCGAAGTGTGTTTGATCTGCTTTTTGGAAGTTGGTGTCACTGAGAGCCACGGTGACAATAGCAACTCCTACACAGAGCTGTCAGCCTCTGAGGACAGCAGAAGAGGAAGCAGGTAAGTGACATAATTTTAGAGGCAATTGGGCTTCTGCCATTGCACAGGCTTTCCCTCACCTGTGGAATGCACTCTTCTTCTGACTTCTGCCTCTGAGAATTCCTAGCTTCAATCAAAGTTCAATTCATGCCCTTATTCCCATAGGAGTCTTTTTCATCTCCCTAGCTGTTAGTGCTTCTCCCTTTTCAGTTATTTATATTTAATTATCTCTTAACTGTAGACTGTAAACCCCTTGAAGACAGGGGCTGCTTTTCTTTTGGTCTTTGTATCTCTTTTGCCTAGAATATTGCCGTGTGCATAGTAGGCCCTTAATAAATGATCCTTGAGTCGAATGTCATGAAGATGAATGAGAGAGATGACCGAAAAAAAAAACGGAAAATAGAGCACATAGTGCTTTTTACTTAAAAAAAAAAAACAAAAACAAAAACGGGGAAGACATGAACAGTTATGGACTCATATACCTGCTTTCTCATCTCTAAAAATCTGAATTATAATGGTCTAATTCTTCACGTGAAAGTATCTTGAATGAAGACTTGAGAAAGGAACAGGCAGACCTTTCCATATAATTTTCTAAAGAAAACCATATGTTTACACAGATGCTTGAGAGATATAAAGAATGTTAGTTCTTTTTGTGTTTATTGTTTGTTTATTTTGAGAAAGTATTTGCCTTATTATAATTAAATGTGACCTTGAAGTCTCTCCTCAGAGTACAAGTAATACAGAGATTAAAACTCGACCAAATACGAGAGAGGAGTTAAACAGGGAGATGGATGCTCACCACAATTTTTGCCAGTGTCGTGGAAGTATAATATCTTAACAAACAAAGGATTTCCTATTGAAAGTTAGGTTCTCCAAGTGCAGATAAGATCATACTAATTGTATCAAGCTTCAAAATTCTGCAAAACCTCCTCAAAGAAAATCCACAAGGATGCAAAAGAGACGCTATACTGAAAAAAAACAAAAAACAAAGAAGATGAAAATTCATATGGTCTAAACTAGGAAATGCATCTGGGTAGACAACCCATATAATAATAATAATTATGATTATGATGATGAATGATGCTGATGCTGAAGATAGCTAGCACTTATATAGTTCTTTGAGGTTTGTACAGCACTTTACATATGGTATCTCACTCAATAAATCCATCAGTTATTTCTCTCTCTCTCTCTCTCTCTCTCTGATGAATGCTTTAGCTAGATAAAAAAACCAAAAACAAAAAAAGACACTTGTCTTAGAATTGAGCAGTAGTAGCAGGAGATTAGGCTAAATAGTCTCCAGGAAATTATACAGGGCATTCAGTGGTACCAAACTTCTTCACTATAAAAATGAACCTATCTCTTTAGTATCAATATTCTCCCAGTAATGCTATATGGCTGCAAATCATAGATTGTGATGGTGTCAGAAGAATTAAAATTATAAGCATCTCAAAGGGCAACAGAAAGATTCATAGTGGGTAGTGGGTATAAAAGTAGGTTTTACCATATTAAAAATGATGTACCCTAAATTTCTTTTTTAAAAATTTATTTCTTTTTAGTTTTCAACATTTACTTCCATAAGATTTTGAGTTTTAAATTTTCTCCCTCTCCCATTTCCTCCCCCCCCCCCACCATGGCATATAATCCAATATAGGCTCTACATATACATTCATGTGAAGCATATTTTCCCATTAGTCATGATGTAAAGAACAATTAGAACTAATGGGAGGAACCACAAGAATGAAGCAATAAAACAGAACGACAAAGGAGAAGGAGGACACATAGTATGCTGCATCTGCATTCAGACTCCATATTTCTTTCTCTGGGTGTGATGTACACTAATCTTCAACATCAAAGCCAGATCTTATGGGTGAGCATAGTTCTTGGTTCTACGTAACCACTGAGGACCCACATCCAACACCCAGACTCAGTGTAAGTAGCACCCTGGGAGGGTAAGAAAGTCAATATATGAGCTGAGGTGTGGGTAGAGCTATAGCTGCTTAATGGGAAGGGTGTGAAGAACTATTTTCCTATGGCTAGTAAACTCTTTCCTCCTCCTCTCCAAATCACTGATCAGACTAATGCAGCTAGATAAATCCTCCTTCCCAGCCTACCCCCATCCCTTATCCTCATCCTCTCCAGTGTTATCTCTCCTTAATCCCTAATCTACTCTTTCTCATTCCCTCCATTGGGCCAATTGCTATTGTCAAACTGTCCTTCATACTTAACCTCTTCCTTTCATATTCTTTTATTTTCACTCCCAGAAATCTGACTTTCTCAGGAGACGTAACATCCCTGGCTACTCTCTCTAGGAGGATATACCTTTTCTCATGCCCCTCGATACAGTGGGAGAGGCGAAAGAGCTGGTGATTTTTTTGTTCTCTTCCACCACTTTCAGATTCTACCACATTTGCAATACTTTGTCCTTTGAGATTCACTCCACCTATATCACCCTGTTCAGATCCGAGCAGTGGCTATTTATCAGATCCCAGATCACTCTCTCTCTATTTTCAATGAGTTTAGCATGGAACCTGGAGTCTTCCTCTCCATTTCAGCTCTAAACTTGAGGACTTCAGTATATTTAAACAATCTGCTCTCCTTATCTCTCATGTTCTATCCCTCCACTCACCTCAGCCACATATAGAGACAGTTATATCCTTGATCTGACCCTCACCCATAACAGTTTCATCTCCAGAATCCAGAATTCTGGAATTCTTTCTCTAACCCTGTCATCTCGTCCTCTACCTCACTCATCTAAATCTATTTTTTGTTTACATTGTGAATTTTATTCAACTTATTCTTCCTTACTTTTCCAGTCCATCACCCCTGTTCCAGTCTCCCTTTGCTCTCTTCCTTTTCCTGATCATCAAACAAATCCATCATAGCATGATGAGGACACCTGATTAACGAGACTCAAGTAAACAGTTGGGCCATACCATAGTTGGTTTTTACTACATACAGTCAAAGCCTGTGACTCTCCCATAAAATGAGCTGCTTTATAGGAAACTAGATCCTTGGGACGTGACATTGTGGCCATGTGTTCCTGTCTTAGGTTCTTAAGTTTCAGCTGTTCCATCTGTTTATAATATGACCGCTCTTACTGAAACCACTCTATTGCGCTTTTTCTTTGGCTTGGTGACTCTATCCTAACTTTCAGTGTTGAATGTTATTGGTAAGAACTTGTTTCTGGAAAAGTCTTTCTGGCTTTCTCCACTTGATTTACTCTTGAGGATATGAGTTATGCATATCACATTCATTCTTACTTTTTAGGACAAATTGTTTATATTAGTTGCAGTTAGAATAATTTAGATTATTGAATCTCTCTTTTTCTAGGTACATAGTCTCCTTGGGGCCCCAGAAACTTGGTATTTTGATTATTCCCATAAGAAAAAAAAGTACTCATTCACTTATTGCTGGGCCATGAAGAATTTGAGCTTTTTAACTCAAATATGCCAACAGAATCTGTGAATTCATTGATGTGTGTATTCTCTTCAGTGATGTGGGTCACAACACATCCATGCAGGGCCATGCTGGTATCTTTTACAATCAACTCCCCCCTCCCCCCAAAAAAAGTGTTCATGACACACTTTTAAGTTTAATATTCATGATTAACATTTTCCCTATAACTTTTTAAAGTCTAAAAATCAACAAAACATTAAATCAAAACTTAATTTGTAGTATTTGCTGATTTCTGAAGTATATATGTTCACACTGAAAATTTAACAATTCTGCTCTTGAGAGCCAGTTTGAGCTGGCTTCAGCACACCCCTGTACCTCACCGTAGGGGACCCAGGGTCCTGGAGGCCTTTCTTGAATTCTCCTGACAGGAGCATGCCAGTGAAGCCTGAATGTTACATCTGATTTTCCCTTGTTCTGACCATATGACTATGTATGATCTTTTTGTTATGGTTTTTTGTGACCTCCTTTACACCACTTCTTCATAATTATTTGTCGACGTATGACAGCCTCTCCATACTCACTAATTAGTATAGCTCACTAATTAATATAAATTTGCTTCTAAGTACTGCTTTGATCATATTCTATATGTTTTGAGATGTGGTATTGTTGTCATTTTTCTGATTTCATCTCCAAATTAATCATTGTTTAAAAGATATATTCTGGGGCAGCTAGGTGGTGCAGTGGGTAAAGTACCAGCCCTGGAGTCAGGAGGATCTGAGCTCAAATTTGACCTCATTCTCTTCATAATAGCTAGGTAAGTCACTTAACCTCAAGTGCCTCAAAAAAAAAAAAGAAGAAGCTAGTTTCTAAGGTTTCATGTAGTTTATAATTTCTGCTGTTACTGTTATTTGATTTGAATTTTATTACATTATGGCTTAAAAATACAATATAATTTCTACTTTTTCGAATTTTTTTTTTCAGAGAGTTGTATGGTATAGTGTGGGTTCAAATCCAGCTTGTGATATACACTGGTTATGTGGCCTTGGGCAAGTCATTTTACTTGTTAGTGCCCATCTGGGACTTCTCTAACCCTATGAAATCACAAATTCAATCCCTATCCCTATTCTCTTTGGCCTTGCATGTGATCAATTTTTGTGGGCATTCTATACATATTTGAAATGGATATATATTTCCTGTTTCTAATAAGTTCTTTTCATATTAACTCCAACTTAGTTCAAATCTATGATTTCTGTATTAAATTCATATTCTTATTTGGTTTGTTAAATAAAGGCCTTAAAATGGATTCATATGACTCATGCCATTTTTTTCTCTTGGGGACAAAATATTTGCCAATAAAATTGCTGTTGGAATGCATCTTTTTTTTCTTTATAAATCAAGTTATCTTCTGATTTATCAATCAAACAAGTATTCATTATGCTTTTACCAAATAGCAAATCTTAAAATATGATAAAAATACTATTGTCACTACCAGACACTGTACTGAAAGTTCATTGCAATCTGGACCAACATCATGAAATTTCCATTTTGGTTTTGTAGGATAGTTTTTGAATTATCTATATTGTTTCAAAAGACAGAATGTGGAGCAAAGAACTGTTCTGTTCTACTGCTTTCTAGTTGAGCAGAATACTGTGAAACTTGCCAACCAGGGGGAGACTATTTGCAGTTTTTAAGGTAACAAAAAATCAGCTTGTTTTGTTAAAATACAACTCTTAAAAGTATATGGTTTCCATATAAGAATAAGGATATGGTATTGTAATGATGTTCATCATACTGCCATTCTTAGCATTCTCTGGCTTTGCTGTTGCTAGACTAGGGTCTGCCTTTTTTTTTTTTCCTTAGATGTATTTCTGTTTCAGAACCTCCTTAACCATAATCTTTCCTCCTGTGCAATTTTAAACCTCTCACCAACCCTGTTTAAAATGCAAGGCTCTTTTCAAAGCCCTATGTGTTTAGTCTTGGCAGATTGAAAGCCATGAAACATGTACTGCCAGATAGGTACATTCAGTAATAGGCACATATGCAGCTGAGAATGAAGGCAGACCTATACGAGGGACCAAAGAAATTGTAAAGGACTCCATCTGAGCAGGGGTCTCAAATATCTCATCAATTTTCTTGGCTGGAACTGCTTCTCCCTAGCAAATGGAAACACAGCTGCGCTTTCTACTTAAGATGATGTTTTAGTAGTCATTCAAAGTACTGGAAATGGTTCAGCAAAGTCAAAACATTAATATTGTTTTTTTGGGGTTCTACTATATTTCCAAGGAAGCCGATAGCCCTTATATTTAATCATAGAATCTGGTTATTATTTGGGAAGCTACAGCCTGTACTTCCCTCTTTTTCAACCAGATGACTCAGTGATTTGGACTCTTGTCTTTTGATAATAACAGCTAGAATTTATACAGTGCCTACTATGTTCCAGGCATCGGGCTTAGTGCTTTACAAATATTATCTCATTTTTATTCTCACAACAACCCTGGGAGGAAGGTGTTATTATTAGCATCTCTATTTTACACTTGGGAAAACTTAGGCAGAAAAAGGTCAAGTGATTTGCCCAGAGTCCCATAGCTAGTAAGAATCTGAGGTCACATTTGAATTCAGGGCTTCCTAACTCCAGGCTCAGCACCCTATCCAGTGTGTCACATAGCTGCCCTTTGCCACAAGGCAATGTGGGCTACTCTGAGGTTGAGACCCCCTTAGAGTAAAGGGCTAACTTTTAAGCCTGGCCTAGACTTAGTTTATTTCAGACAGGGAAATGGTATTATTCTTAGATTGGAAGATTCTGGTTTTTGTTTTTGTTATAAGTACTCTCCCTCTTTGGAACAACAGGTCTCTGGGTTTGGGTAAGTTTCACTCATTTAGGACTCTATAGGATTCAGCCACTTGGCCAATTCTATTACCTGGAGAATCCTTGCTTGGGAGGACTAGCCTTGGGGCAGTGTCATTATTTTAGGTGATGTAATAGAAGTTCATGAAAGCTTAATCTGGTGCTATTACTTAATTCCCCCATTTAACTTTTACACCCTCTTTGGAGGATTGGATTTTATTTGTTGGGGGAGAGAAATGGGAAATATCCAATACAGCTGTTTTAAATGTTCACTCTTACCAACAAGAGGTTTAATCTAAAACAATAAGGAAATGAAAAAAAAAAAAAGAAAAGGTTTTATTGCCTTTAAAAAAATGATCAAAATTATTTGAGCTGTGGAAGACTTAGACTGTATTTCCACAGTTCAAATGGAAGTAGAAAATGAAATGCAAGAGCAAGATTTTTTTTTTTGCTTGAATTGTCTAGTGATTTGTTTTAGTTCCTCATTTTGTTTAAATTGTGAAAACATCCCTTGATTTTGTGGGTTGCCTAGATTAATTTCTGCTTGGAAAAGAAAGAAAATTTACTTAAAAGTCCCAGTCATTCTCTATTTAGTGGCTCTAACAACAGGCAAAGGAGACATTTTTTGAGTTTCTAACTTGGATCAGACATAGTTCTCTAGATTATCTTTATTTTTCTGTGTGTGTGTGTGTGTGTGTGTGTGTGTGTGTGTTTTTTGAGAATATAAGGAAGGCATATTTAGGGTTGCCCTTTCTGATTCCTGATGATCACATGTGTAATTCAGAGTTTGGACATATCAAAGATGACAAACTTCTTGGTCATGTGGGTCACTCATCGCTGAAAAGATGTGACATTTTGATGAGATGTGGTAGGTCCTGAATGTCTGCCACTCTATCACTAGTGAGTGCTGCTGTTTCAGTTAAAAGAAGAGACAGTTTCTGACTGGTGCTCCCCTCACTTTGATGCCACTCTGGGTGGCATCATGTAAGTCCAGTGAGGAGTGGGAAGGAGGTACCTTCTCCAGCCTGGTTAGTGACCTTACTCATGGAGCAGTGAGTACTGGGGGTTACAGTTGAACAAGATTGCTCCTCGGTCCTTTGTTCTTTCCTGATCTTAGGTGAATGAATATCCTAAGGTGGTTATGTTAAGGATTGGACGAGACTTTGTGAGTTTGAGAGGTCCACAGGTTCTATTGGATGTTGGAGTAGAATGTAGGTGGAGAGGGGAGAGAGAGGTGCCTGGTAACTGACTACTCCAAATCTTGTGACAAGGACAGCAACCAGAAGAGGACTAGTTCAACGAAGTAAACAAGAAAACCTCAAATGAGGGATGACAGATCATTTTTCAGACAAAAGGAGGAGCATTCATAAACTAAAAGGCAGCATCATAGATGGGGAAAGCAATATAATTGACTAGAAATTTGGAATGCAGGGCTAGCAACAACCCTTCCTTTCATCTTGTTGCTATGGATGGCTCATTGGTGGTGTCCACCTGTATGGCTAGTTAGTGGCATAGTGATACCATATCAGACTCCTTGGCATCCCTCAAGGATAACAGATTTCCTTGACACAATAATAGAATAGAGATTAGCAGGAATACAGAACTTCCAAATTTAATTAATTCAGATAGGAAAGCTGAAATTCTGAACTTAACTCAGAGACAAGAAATGTGACTTAGGCAGTATACAAAATGTCAGCAGTGATACAGAATAGACTCAATTACAAAAATGGAGACAATATCAATTTGATTTTTCACTTGGCAGATCATTTCTACACATATGAATACATGCCTCTAAAAAACTGTTTTGCCTTTCATTCTCTTCTGGATGCTCAAGAGAATATATATGGCTGGGAGATGGATCTACTTGTATTTGCTTCTCTTTAAATTATAACTGGTAGGGAAAATGTCTGCACAAAGCACTGCTTCCAACTTTAAATCTATTTAATGCTAATTATTGTGTTAATGAGAAGGCAACACTCAGACTGACATTTACCAGGTAAGTTCTTAATTAGCAGTAACAGGATCAGAGGTCAGATTTTTATTGGGATTGAAGACCATTTCCCATCCCCAGCTTCTTCCCATTACTTACAGACAGGCAAGACAAAACATGTCATCAACCACTGATCCATTCTAACATACGTTAATATACATTAGATTTCCACCTCCCTGCCTCAGTCTGAATTTGCTAAGGACATCCTCTAAATATCATACTAATTGACATGCCAGGATGTGCAAGAATTGAATCCCAGTACCATTATGAACCCAGGATCTTCTCTTGTTCTGTGGTGCAGTCTCATTCAGTTATGATAGAACACAGGCTCTTTCTGGGCAGTGACTATTTGTTTTTTGGTTGAGTATAGTTAGCAGCCAGCACAGTGCCTGGCAGACAGCAGATACTTAATGAATACTTGTTGATTGCCACACCTACCAGATTGGCTAACATGACAAAACAGAAAAATGATAAATGTTGGAGAAGATGTGGGAAAACTGGAACATTAATGCATTGTTGGTGGAGTTGTGAATTGATCCAGTCATTCTGGAGAGCAATTTGGAGCCATGCCCAAAGGGCTATAAAATTGTTCATACCCTTTGACCCAGCAATACCACTTCTAGGACTGTGTCCCAAAGATATCATAAAAATGGGAAAAGGACCCACATGTACAAAAATATTTATAGCAGCTCTTTTTGTGGTGGCAAAGAATTGGAAATTGAGGGGATGCCCATCAATTGGGGAATGGCTGAACAAATTGTGGTATATGAATGTAATGGAACACTATTGTACTCTAAGAAGTGATGAGTAGGAGGACTTCAGAAAAACCTGGAAAGACTTGTATGGACTGATGCTGAGTGAAATGAGCAGAACTAGGAGAACATTGTTGTACACAGTAATAGCCACATTGTGCGATGACTGACTTTGATAGACTTAGCTCTTCTCAGCAATGCAAGAATCTAAGACAACTCCAAAATGCTCATGATGGAAAATGCTATCCACATTCAGAAAAAAAAAAAAAACATGGAGTCTGAATGCAGATGGCAGCATACTATTTGCTCTCCTTTTCTTTTGTTGTTTTGGTTTATTTCTTCTTTCTCATGGTTCCTCTCATTAGTTCTAATTCTTCTATACATCATGACTAATGTGAAAATATGCTCAATATGAATGTATAAGTAGAGCCTATATCAGATTGTATGCCATTTTGGGGAAGGGGGAGGAGAGGTAAGGGGAGAAAATTTAAAACTCAAAATCTTATGGAAGTGATTGTTGAAAATAAAAATAAATAAATTATTAAAAAATATTGGTTGATTGCTTGCTTGCTTGTCTATCTCAGAGTTGTATCACACTTTCTCTAGCTCTTCTAGAAATATGAGGACTAGTTTCAGGGTTACCAGCAACCCAAGATGTTCTGATGCTATCTTGCATAGATATACCTGCTTGTCCTTATTACAACCAGGAAGGAATTGAAAGTAGCTATACCTAGGCAGTACACTAATTTCCTTGACACACTTACATACCTGTTTCTTGCTTCAGATATTCCTTTTACTATTGTGTATTCCTAGGACTATTCCAATCTGCTCCATTCTTGGGGCTCAGTTTTTCCTAGCTTTCTTCTGTGATTGTATCAGGTAAGAGAATATCACTACCTTTTGCAACTCAACTTTGGCCTGGTGAATACTCATCCCATTGCTATATCAAACTTGGGACTTGCTGATTGTTCCTTCTTGTAGTTTCCCTGTCTAAGCTAATGACACCCTGGTAACCACAGACCAACTGAAAACAGGCTATTTGATGGTTTTGGGAAGAGGAAAGCTAAGGAGGGGGCAGAAACAAGAGAATGGGGTTAGAACAAAGTTCACTGCAAAGCAAGGGTACCTTTCCCATTCCAAAGAGGCACAGAATTAAAATGACCATGACTGGTAGCAATGCCTCCTGACCCTCCATGCCCCAGCTATCATAGTGTGTATGGAGAGCATGAGGTGATGCTACTCTATGCATATGTAGTTTTGTCATATGTGAGCAAGTCTTCTGACTTCTTCCAGTCTATTTTCAGATATAGTCACAAGAGGATGCCCAAGGTTCCCTCACAGCCTTTATTATTGGTTTGTTTTCCAGGGGAATCAGAAAGCCAGCCTCATTTGAAGGTGGCAAGAATTAACCAAATGAGGGTCTAAAGTCAAACTTGTCACCTTATTTCACATCACATTGCTCAATAATTCTATCAGTCCAAATGGGGTAAGTTTGTGATATCCCTTTCCCACTTCCTGTTTATATCTCTCATTAGTTGGCTCCTTATAGCTGTTATTGTTCTGGGCTGTGATTCCTTTCCTAACCACTTTGCAATGCCTAATTCAAGGAAATTGAGTTCTTTGGAAGAATCATTAATTTCTTGAGTATTTCCCAGAGGGAACCTCATAGTAGCAATAGAGACTTTTTGAGTTTTTTTTAAGGAGTATAAGAGTTTTTGAGAATCTATTTGGCATTCAGTTGCCCTGATTTCCCTTCCCTTTTTGTTTTGCTTCTGAGTAGAAAATGAATTTAATTTGTAAAAAGCAAAACAGGCACTTGCAAATGCATTAAATATGCCAGATTTTGTGACCTCCTATTGCCTCTACATCAGAATATCGTCAGGACACTGTACCATTTTTAATATAGTCATAACCTGTTTCTTTCCTAACAGTCAAGAAGAGTACCCCCCTACACCCTAGTATTCAGTTTTTTCATAAAGTACCCTAAAACTCTCTTATAAGGCTCTTAAGGCTCTATGACAAACAACCTGAGATGGATTTGATTGTTGTTGTTTTTTAATTTTACTTTATTAGGTGAAAATTTGGCCTGCCTTTTAGTATTCCCTATCTTTATCTGTAACAAATTTAGCACTTGGTCAATGAAAATACTTTAGGCTAAATGTTTCTAGGAATTACCTTGGTTTGTTCAGCTTTTTTCTTCCTTACTCCTTATCCCAGTACTTAAAAACTGTCTTTCCTTTTTAGATCTGAGGTATAGTATTTCTCCTCTGAGGATGCTTTCAGGGGTCGCATCTTTAAGGACAGTATAAGCTTGCCTTAGAGATTGTTGCAGTCTAGTTACAGAGTTCATTGTGATGTACTAAAAATATTCAAAGGTTTGATCTGGATAATTCTTGGCAATGACTAAGTTTGAACTGTCACTTCTTCTAGTGGGTGAAAACTTTTGGTCTTTGTGACCATGTAACAACTGACAGCTTTGTGCAAAGTAAAGTCTCTGAATTTCTATTGAGCCAGGCAAAATAGAGAGAGATTCACTAAATATAAAGGGGGACATACAGACAGTGAGATGTAGGTATCTAAAAGAAAATAAATTACTTTGGGCATTTTTCCATTTTTTATTTTCTTCGGCCATCAGGAGTATAGTTTATCACAGACTTAGAAGGTAAGGGATGAGTAATACATTTTAAGCATAGTACCATTTAAGAAAAGTAACAATAGAACATTTTTTTCCTCATAAACCTGGGATATAGTCTACCACATGTATACATTAACATCTGTTAGAAGAGTAGACATTCATAGATGTCACACCCTATGGGGCTTCTAAGGGACAAGAAATTAGAAGTTCCAGAGAGGAATTCCTTCCAGAGGGAGAAGACAGAAAAAATTGAAACTGGGGACAGTACTTGGCCTCTTCAGAGAGTCATATGTATCTGGGGACTGTTACATGATGGAGACTTACTTGGAAGGAGATAGATCCCTCAAAATACAGAAAATAGAGTAATGGATAAAGCGCTACAGTACAGGATAACCTGGATTCAGATGAAATCTCTAATATTTACTGGTTATATGATCCCAGGCAAATTGCCTGGCCTCTCTGGGACTCATTTTTCTCTTCATGAAAAAGGAGATAATAGCACCTCCCTCATAGGGTTGTCATGAGTATGAAATTTGATAATGTATGTAGATAGTATATAAAGCATATAAATAACGCATATAGGTTTCACAAATCCTACAGCATTGTATAAATAAATCTTAGTATTGTTATTATTTTTGACAAAAGAGAAAGAGGAAATGGATCTAAACCTTGATGAAAGGTAGGAAAAGATACAAAGTTGGTTAGTTTCAGTCGAACCTTGAAGAGGCCAAAAGGCCTCACCATCCGTGTAGCCAAAACAGAAGAAAGATTCATGGGACAGAAACCACATTCACTGAGTTGTAATACAAATCTATCCCTTCTATGGTAAAATCAGCTATTTATGGAACATATAGTTTTGGAGGGGAGGTTGGACTCATCAGAGACGAGATTTGCTTGAATTCTATGTATGAGTATGTGTGTTTGTATGTGTGTATGCGTGTGTGAGTGTTGGGTAAAATAAAATATGTCCTATATATGATATCTTATTAGCTTGAATGCTTGCTTAGGGACCTTGAATGCTTGATAAGGGAGATACTAGTCAAATTTTGATGTTTCCCTAGATGGAGGCAAAAGTGAATTAAATTCTGATGTTCTTGGGATATGCTCTTTATGACTATCCTGGTCATGGATGTATGAGAGAGGGCTCCAAGACAAATCCAGTATATTGTATAGGTTGGGGACCAACTGATGCACGGATTATATAAGTAATGATATTTTAGAGACCTGAAGCACCATGTTATCAGAAGGAACCCTTGAGTTTTGTAGATGGGGGAAGAGGAAGGAAGGAAGGAGAGGAATTTGTCTCCATTATAAGAAGCAAAGAATCCTGTAAGGAGAATAGGAATGAGTACCAAGGCTTTCCTTTCCAGGAATCTTCTAATCTGTTTTTGTCGTTGTTCAGTCATTCATGTCTGAACCTTTGTGACCCCATTTGGGGTTTTCTTGGCAAAGATAACAGAGTGGTTCGTCATTTCTTTCTCTAGCTCATTTTACAGATGAAGAATTAAGGCAAACAGGGTTAAGTGACTGGCCCATGGTCAGTCAGGCAGTGAGGGTCTGAAGCCAATTTGAACTCAGGAAACTGTCTTCCTGATTCCACACTGTAATCTATAGTAAGTTCCACTATTTTGTTCCTCTGGGAAGACGGATTGTACCCTCTTTACCTGTGGATAACGATGATTTTTTTGAGAAACAATGTTTAAGCTTATCTGTGGAAAATTATTTCCACCTAACTTGCAAGCTATAAGGTAAGGGATTGACGAACAGAATAAAAACTCCCTCTAGTAACTTAGTGAGCCACATCACCACACTTTGGGGCTATTAATTGTTCAAGCATCTCAATCCCTCCCCCTTCCCCCACCTTATCCCAGTCCTGCTTGATTTTAGTGTTGGATCTTTGCAAAGACTAATTTTCAGTTTTTATTGTTTTAATTTTGGCTGCCTAGGAACACTTCTCTATTTTTATTTTTTAATTTTCTTTTTTTATTAAATTATTTTTAATTTTCCACATTCACTTCTATAAGCTTTTGAGTTTTAAATTTTCTCCCCCTCCCTCCCTACCTCCCCAAGATGGCTCACAATCTGATATAGGCTGTACATATACATTCCTATTAAACACATTTTCACATTAGTCATGTTATAAAGAAGATTTAGAACCAATAGGAGGAACCACAAAAAAAGAAGAAACAAAACAAAACAGAAGGAAAAAAAGAGCAAATAGTATGCTTTGATCTGCATTAAAACTCCATAGTTCTTTCTTTGGATGTGAATAGCATTTTCTATCATGAGTTTTTGGAGATGTCTTAGATCCTTGCATTGCTGAGAAGGGCTAAGTCTATCAAAGTTAGTCATATCACAATGTGGCTATTACTGTGTACAACAATGTTCTCCTAGTTCTGCTCATTTCACTCAGCATCAGTCCATACAAGTCTTTCCAGGTTTTTCTGAAGTCTGCCTGCTCATCATTTCTTATAGCACAATAGTATTCCATTACATTCATATACCACAACTAGTTCAGCCATTCCCCAATCAATGGGCATCCCCTCAATTTCCAATTCTTTGCCACCACAAAAAGAGCTGCTATAAATATTTTTGTACATGTGGGTCCTTTTCCCATTTTTATGATCTCTTTGGCATATAGCCCTAAAAGTGGTATTGCTGAATCAAAGGGTATGCACATCTTTATAGCCCTTTGGGCATAGTTCCAAATTGCTCTCCAGAATGGCTGAATCAGTTCACAACTCCACCAACAATGTATTAATATTTCAATTTTCCCACATCTTCTCCAACATTTATCATTTTCTTGTTTTGCCGTGTTCGCCAACCTGATAGGTGTGATGTGGCACCTCAAAGTTGTTTTGATTTGCTACTTCTTCCTTTTTATAAGATTGCTATTAATTTCTTCCATGCTATTTCACCTAGTTAAGTTTTCATGGGACCATTTTAACAATGTAAGGTATCATACATACATGTGCTTGTAATTTCTAATGGTTTGGGGAAAAGAAATGCCATTTTTAGAGACCTGGAAAATGTATGTCAAGTACTTTGGATTTGCTTGAGCACACTGTATTTCTTTGATACCTGACCTTTGTTTGCACTGGGTTTAAAAAAAAAAACCTGCACTTTTTAAAAAAAAGCTACATTTCTCTTTTTTGTTGAAACATGATTGAACTCAGCTTTGGAGTTGCAGTTTTTGATTTCTGCTCACAGAAAACAATTGCTTCTGAAAAGAGCACAGGTTTGGGGGAACCAGTGCAACAATCCCTAATGGAAATGTTGTTTGGAATTTTATTTTCTGTGGAAATGTTTTCCTCATACTGTGGCCCTTTCAGCTAATTCAAGCAGTTGGACAGAGTCAGGGCTGGCAATCTTCTCTGCACTGAGTTCTCAGGAAATTTGCACTCCAAATTATATCTTCTATTCTTTCTTGACTCAATGTTTCACTCTGACCTCTTATGAATGTCTGGCCCTACTGATGATTATCCATATGCACCTAAGACCTATGAGAAAAATGTATTATTTCAGCCTTCTCCCCTTTTCTTTTTCTTGAGGGAAAAGTAGGACCAAAGGAGTAGCTGGAGAGGAAAAGTTTAATGAAAACAAGATAAAGAATGGTTTTGTTGTAAAACTGAGCTGTCCACATGACCTGACATTTTGGGTTCAGTTCTTTCCTTTGCATCTGGGAGGTCATTACTTATGCACTCAAATCTTGATACTGTTCCAGAAGGTTGGAGTTCAGAAATTTTCTACATGTAGCCATATGCTGTTCCTGTTAATGGAGATGGTCATACCCATCTAGGAGGGACAAAGTCCATCACAGATGATCAGTAAATCAATAAACAAGCATTTCTTAAGCTCCTGCCATGGACCAGGTAGTACTAGGCACTGAGGTTACCGAGACAAAAATGAAACAAGTCCTGTCCTTGAGGAGCTTGCATTTTGGGATAAAGATTTTTAATTTGGAGTCTTTAAACTTAATTAAAAAAATTTATACATATATCTATATGTGTACACACATATATGTACATGTGTATTTGTGTGTATACACACATACACACATATACATACATATATACATATAAATACATACATACATACATACATATCTATCAAACTTGGAGGCTATATCTTAGACTTGCTCAGCCTTGAAGTGCAGCAGTCTTTCACAGACTTTATCAAAATTAATACAGAAGCTTTGACCCACTCTGTTTCCAGCCTGTTTGCCTCCTTAGACAGCCTGGCCCCTTCTTTCCCCACCTCTTCCTGGGACTACTATACTGATGCTGGACTTAGTATGAACACTTGATCACTTATAGCCCTATTGCAGCTTAGTACTCCTGAACTCAAGTAATATGCCAGCCTTAGCCTCCCCAGTAGCAGGGATTATAGATATGCCCCACAATGCCTGGTGACAACTGTATTTCAGTGCAATTGGCTTCCTTTTTATGTATGTACTTTCTTTTATACATTTAAGAACATGATTCTGAAAAAGGGTCCATAGGCTTCACTTCATTGTCAAACGGGTCCACGACCTACAAATAGGTCAAGAATTTCTGTTGCAGAAGCAAAGGAGAGGGGTAGACAACATTAGCATAAATAAGTATATACAAACTAAATACACAAGTTTTTTTTTTTTTGTTGTTTTTTAGTGGGAGGAAGGCCTTAACAGCTGGGGCATAAGGAAGTCTTCTTTCAGAAAGTGTCACATGAGCAGAGTGAGCAGAAATGAGATTCTAAGCGGTAGAGATGAGGTGTGAGTTCATTCCGGGCATGGGGGCAGTCAATGCAATGGCTCAGAAATGGGAGGAATGTCATGTAGAGAGCAGTAAGAAGACCAGTTTGCTTGGGTCACAGAGCGTGGGAAGGGTGTGTTTGTATGTAATATATAATAAAGTTGAAAATGTAGGTTAAGCCAAGTTATGAAGGTCTAAAAGCCAAACAGAAAAATTTATATTTGATCCTAGAGGCCTATACTTACCAAGCAGCCCTATTCCTGAGATCTGTAATTTGGTTTTCTGAATCTTTACTGAGAAGAGAATTAACATTTATATAGCACCTACTATGTGCCATGCACTGTGATAAGCCTTTTATGAATATTATCTCATTTGATCCTTCAATTCTGTGAGGTAGGTGATATTATTAACCCCATTTTACAGTTGAGGAAACTGAAGCAAACAGGGGCTAAGTGATTTCCCTAAGGTCACAAAACTAGTAAATGTCTGAGGCTGGATCTGAACTCATGTCTTCCTGACTCAGGCCCAGCATTCTCTTCCTTGTAGCACCAGCTGCTCTGCCCATTAAGTCAGACTGTTCTGTGCAAATGACTAGTGTGAGTTATTTTTCTAGATTTTCTAGACAAGATCTCCCATTTTCAATGAATGACTTGCATTGTGTTTTATCAATCAGTCTTTTATGAATCCAGTTAAAGCGAATCAGAGTCAGCTCAGTTTGGCTGATCCAATAACATGGAGTTCCTGAATGTATACAGCATAGAGCCGCTGGCAACATAGGGTAACTTTACCAAAGCAGGAATAGGTATCTCATGAGCACCAGCAAGCCCAGACGACTCTTCTCTTTTTTTTCAACCTGAGCAAAATAAATCAGTTTGAAACATATTTGGCTGAAATAATTCTTAAAGTTTTTTTTTAAAGTAGACAATATTGAACATTATTATAACCAAAGAAACTTGCTTTGTAACAGTTTGTACTTAAATAAGTGGATTTGAATGTATATATATCATAACTTTTCAGTCTCTTCTAATGCCCTTTTAATTGAATTCTTTTTAAGTTAATCATATTCATTACATTAAGATGACACAATTTATCTATCGTTCTCCTATTGTAAGACATTTAAGTTGTGCACATTTATTTTTGTACTTATAAATAATGCTTCCATGAAAATTTAATTCAATATACTCAACAAACATTGATTACTATGTGAAAGGTATTTTGAGTGGCCCAGGAGATATAAAGTCAAAAATAAAACTATCCCTTTCCCTAAGGAATTTTCGTGCTATTTTGAACAAAGGTGTAAAAGCATTTTTTTGGTACTTTTGATAACATTCCTAACAATAAAATTATTAGATAAAAATGAATGATTATTTTTGTGATTTTTATTTATTTATTTATTTTTATTAATTTATTTTTAGTTTTTAACAATCACTTCTCTACGCTTTTGAGTTTTAAATTTTTCTCTCCCACCCTTCCCTCTTCCTCCCCAAGATTATTGGTGTAATTTTTATTACTAGATTGTGATCCAAGAAAAATTCTATCAGTTTATAATTTTACCGGCAACTAATGATCCACTTGTTTGTTGCCGAATAGTCCTACCAGCATTATTGAGTTTTGTTAATTTTAAGTGTAATTCATGCCCTGAGCTCAGTCTCCCTATTCATGCTGGATTAGAAGGCTGTGTCCCAAGAGGACAGCTCTCCCCTCAGGGTTCTAGCTGTAACCCTAAGTAGTTATAATTTCTAATACTATCACCCATGAGCCCCGACCTGTGTGTTCCTATTGATTATTAATTGATGTCACTTGATAGCCAGAATTAATTCATTTTAAGAAAGGGGTATTTACTTAGGTAGCACAGTAAAAACAATTACTACAAAAACAATTCCCCCAAAGTCTAGGGCACACTCTCCCACAAGTATATCCAGAGTCCAGGTAATAGTACAGATGAGGCAAAGAGGTAATGCACAACTCCTGGTTAGATGGAAATCTTTTTCTTCCTCTGTGGGATTCTCATGAAGTTTCACTGGGGTGTAGCTTTTTGAGGGCCATGCCCTCTCAGAGTGCTTGAGCTGCTTTTCCTCACTCTAAAGAGCTGCCTTTCTTCTAGGTGTCTAGTTTGTTCTCTCTCGGCTCCTTATAGGATGCATCATTTGTTACTGGCCCACTCTATCCAATGATATGGTCAATGGTGGGAGGAGTATGACACCCCTTCAGGGCTTACCCTGCTATGCCTCTCCTTCTGGTACAGCCACAAGTATTTCAGGGGATCTGCCCTCTCAATACATTATTGAAGCAGTGCTAGAACCCTTCTGCTAGAATTTTCTTTTATATAGTGAATTCCAGAAGTATATATAATTCTCTCAACCAATCCCAATACATTTCATCAACTGATTTCATCCAGTGGCTCAAAGCACTTCACTTCTTTCCCACTTTATTGGCTGGGTCGTTTGCACCTAGTTCATGCTTTTGATTGATTCAATCAACAGAGGTGTCTAGGAATTACTCACACCTATTTTATAACTTTGGCTGATTCTGTCACTTAAAGATGCATTCTCACATGAAAAAGGTATTAAGGAAGCCTTAGAACATCTTGTTATAATTAAGAGACATACCCTTCTTCAGTGATGGGAAGTGGTGGATTTCAAAGCTGTTTTAATTTGCCCATCTTGAATATTAGTGAGCACTGAGAATTTTTTCAAGTGATTTTAAAAATTATTTGTGTTTTCTCTTCTAAAAAATTTTCATGTATGCTGAAAGATTTCTTCCTGTATATCTGGTTCCCATTTCAAGTAGACTTGATTGTTCTAATTCATTGTAACCGCAGCCCTCTGAGTGCATGGTGATCAGTGTTTTCCTTTCCATTTCCAAGGACAGAAGGAAGTAATAGAAGTAACAGAAATGTGGAGAGACCCCACATTACATAATCAAACATGACTGAAAAATAAAAAAAAAATTGTCATTAAAATCTTTCCCCAACACCAATTTATGCAATGCTTTTTCCTTTTCCAAGAAGTTCCTTGCTGTCATGTGGACAAAGGCTGAGAGAATGGAAACACTGCTGAAACGTTCAAGGAAACAATACGTTTGAACTATAAATTAAACAAGCATAAGGATTTTAAAACTTCTAATGAAAGCAACTCATTTTCCAGTACTTGGTGCTGGTGGCTTTCTGTCTGGAATATTTGGGATCTTAATGTATATTCAAGAAAAATGATTTAAGTCCAGAATTATATGGCATAATAAAAAAAGTATTTTATAGAATCATAGACTATTAAAGACCTTATAGATCATCAAGAACTGAGACCCTTAACCTTTTTTTTTTTGTGTCGGGGACCCTTTGGGCAGTCTAGTAAAGTCTATTGACATTTTTTCCTAGAATAATATTTTTAAATGCATAAAATAAGAGACTTAGGATGACAAAAGAATCTAATTATATTGAAATAGTTATCAAAATATTTTTTAAAAGTTCATAGATGCTGTGTTAAGAGCTTCTTGCCTTATTTTACACACGAGGAAACTGAGATCTATGGAGTGAAAGGGATTTGTTTAAGGTTCATAGATTTAGAACTGAGAGGGATTCCAGATATGACATTCTGTTTCCTGCCCTCTTATCTCTGCATGGACTGTCCCTCCAGGCCCGGAATGCCTTCTTCCTCTTGAAGCTCCAAGTCCCTTCAAGCTTCAGTTCAAGTTTTCAGTTCATTGCTTTCCTTATTCCCGAGTTGTTAGCAGCATTCCTCTACCCACCCGTCACTCTTTATTTTTGTGTATGTATTATGCATTCTTTTATCTGTGACTGTGTTGTAATCTCCTAATAGAATGACTCTCAAACTACCTTTGTTCACAGCATATTATTCTTTGGTGAAGAAATGTTGCACAGTGATGGTATAAATTGCAACTACAAATATTTCCATGGACATTCAGGTTTCTAGGCCCAACTTGGGCCTTGGAATTTCTCCATCTCTGTTCATCTTCTGACCCCTCATTCCTTTACTTTCCCAGGATTGGCAGCATCGGATACAGCTTTGCATCCCTATTGGTCTCTATTGTGATAAGACATTTGAAATGCAGCTGAGTATGTGTACTTTTTACTTAATGTTGCCACCTTCTTCACAAATAGCTTATGCTAAAGGTAGGTCTCCTGATTCTGTATCCTGTGCACTATCTAGTATAGCATATTTAATATCACATACCCAGTCTGAATATGAAAGGTCATTCATGCCAAAGATTCAGCCTGCAGTAACTATCACTATTTATTAAGTAATGTAAGTAATTTGAATAATGTTCAATATCTTGGGCAAATCGTAGATTTTTTGAGTGTCCTGGGGTGGAGTGGTAGAGAGGTTGGAGGGGTGATTAGTCTCTGCTATCTTTGTCTATGTTATTTAGCCATAAAGGTTCTCTAAATGGATGGTGGTGTGGGATAATTACCGTCGTACCATTAAAAAATTAAGGAGCACAACAGATAACTTATATGTTCAAGTAATGTTTAATGAAGGACATAACTCAACCAGCCAGATACCAAGTTGCTGGGCCAGTGTTCTCAACTGTGACAGCCTCCAATGTTTCTCTTGCATCTGTGATATCAGCTTCCACATCTGTGCAAAATAACCAGAAATGAACCTAAGATGACAGTCATCTTTACCAGTAGTGCTCTAAACATCACTGTAATTATAATTATAAGTAGTAATATCTGAGTCTGAATTGTTCTTGCTTATTCATAGAAAAAAGCCTCACTTCTAACGTAGCTTTTCAGTAAATTTTCACTTTTGATTGGGCCTTGAAGGTTTCGGCAGCACTGATTACCCAGGGAACAAGTGGATGAGCCAGAGTAGTTTTCTGAGCTGAAAATTCTTCTTTTGGAGAACTTATCTTGGCACACATTCAACCTCCTCTGCAGCTTTGACACAAGTGGCTGCTGTCTGGATGGCAGTTCTGTACTGAGCAATTTCTTATAATTAGTCCAAGGAAGACCTCAGGATACATTATATTTGGCAGGGGTGGGTATGGGATTAAAGTCAACCAAGTAAGGCCTCTTGCAAAAGTTGCAAAGGAGAAAAAAGTCTGTTGAATTTTTAGCAGGCAAGCTAAGAGGTTGCATACATTAAAGAAAACTATTATCTTTTAAAATTTAACCCCAAAAGGTTACAATATACTATACTTAATACAAATGTTTCTTTGAGTAAGACAATCTCCCCAAACTGGGGTTGCGTAGACTGTTTTAGTATATAATAAGCAATAAATGGATCCAGTCCCATATGGGGATGATTCATTAATATATCAGGAGGTTCTAAATCATGAGGTGATCTGTAGAAGTACTGCACAAATCATTGTGTAGTACATAGTGTAGTATCATAGTGCATAGACTGCTGGGCCCGGAGTCAGAAAAACTCATCTTTGTGAGTTCACATCTGGCCTCAGACACTTACTAGCTATTTGACCCTGGGCAAGTCACTTAACTCTGTTTGCCTCAGTTTCTTCATCTGCAAAAGAAGGAAATGGCAAACCACTCCAGTATCTTTACTAAGAAAGTCTCGAATTGAGTCATGAAGAGTTTGAAACAACTGAACAACAACAACAAAAATGGGTGGGTTGGATTAGTTCTAAATCCTATGGTTTTATAATTTCTGGACTTAGATTATGTAACACTTCATACTATGCACATTTTCTGCCCCTTAATAATAGCATGTTTATAGAGAGATTTAACATTTACTAAGTGCTTTATGTAGATTATATCTCATTTGATTGTCACAAAACCCTGGCATTATAGGTTTTATCTTTTTTTTTTTTTTGTGGATGAAGAAACTGAGGCTTAGAGAGCTCAAGTGATTTACCCATCATCACACAGTTGGTAAGTGAGGGAGGATTCAAAAGCATGCCTTTTCTGACTCTAAATGTATGCCTCTCTTCACCTAAGTTATCTCTTTGATTTTAGATTCAGTCCAAGATATAGTATCTTCAGTTTTATGAATAAAAGAGGATCAGGAACGTCCTTGCATTTTTTTCATGAAAGTATATAGCATAGGGCAGAGAGTATATAGTACAGAACTGTCATCTTGTTTTCATCTTCTCAGCTGTGTCTAAAAAACTGATGATGGCTCAGAACAACCAAGCATAATCTCATTTTTGTGGGAAAACCAAATAGGGTTCTGTTAAACTCTCATTTTTAAACTATTTCTTGAGACGAAACGTAGGGTATGTTTTTTGTTGTAAATGATTCTTCTTTGTTAAGTTTTTGTGGGTATTAGATTTTATTTCTTCAAAACAGCATGCTTTTAAATCAGAGTTTCTTAATCCTATTACTTAAAGGCTAATTAGCTTTAGGTCAGATGGTTACTATTATGTTATAGGAAAAAAACAAATACAAAAACAAGGTTCAGAATATATAAGGTTCCCATATGTGGTCCAATTTTTCTCCTCCATCAAATTAGCTTGGGTTCAGTTGTGTGATAATGGTACTTTCTTTCAAATTCAAATTTATGGGTGGCTGATCTCTCTAAGATGTCAGGGATGTGCTGGAAAATATTTAACAACTGACTCTTAAAAAGAAAATGCACTCATGACACACTTTCCCCCCCAATTTTTTCCAATTTTTATTTAAAGGTTTGAGTTCCAAATTCTATCCCTCCTCCCTGAAACAGTAAGCAATCAGATATAGGTTATACATGTGTGAGTATATAAAATATTTCCATATTAATAATTTTGTACAAGAAGACTCAAATACAAGAAAAAAAAAGAAAGTGAAAAATAGCATGCTTCAGTCTGTATTCACTCAATATCAGTTCTTTCTCTGGAGGCAGATAGTATGCTTCATCATTAGTCCTTTGGAATTGTCATACCACAATTTAAAGTTTAATCTGCATTATTAATATTTTCTCCATTACTTTCTTTTTTTTTTTTTTTCTTGGGTAGGCAATTGTGGTTAAGTGACTTGCCCAGGGTCGCATAGCTAGTAAGTGTCAAGTGTTTGGTCTGAGGTCACATTTGAACTCAGGTCCTCCTGACTTCAGGGCTGGTGCACTATCCACTGTGCCACCTAGCTGCCCCTCTCTATTACTTTCTTAAGACTAGACAATCAATAAAACAGTAAATTAAGCCCTGATTTGTAGGATCTGCTGATTTTTGAGGTGTAAACATACTAAAAATTTAACAATAAGCTCTTTTGAAACCCTTGGATCTGGCTCCAGCACATCACTGCTCTGCATGCTATTAAGAGCCTTAGGTCTTAGTTGGGGTGGACAAGATGCATAGAGGATTCAAATAGAAAAGAAACTCCTGTAGAGTTTCTTAGCTTCACTAATGAAAATCACAGTCTCTCTGGGTTGGAAGGAACTATTGGAGTCATCTACTTGAACTCAGACCTAAACAGAGATGTTTCTATAACCCCGCTCAGGCATTCATCCAACTTGTGATTGAAGACCTTGGGTAAAGAGGAACCTACTAGTCCCAAGCTAGAAACCCTGTTTCTTGTTGTTGGGAAGTTGCTCATACATTAAACATAAAGCTGTGTTTCTACAACTTCTAAGCCCCGCTTATTTCTTTTTCAGACTTTTTTTGGGCCAAATCTGATTTCTCTCCCACAGAACAGCCTTTTAAATACTTTAACATGGCCATCATGTCAATAAAACTTGATTAAATCAATAAACATTTATTAAGTTACCATTCTGAGCAAGGGATGGAAAAACAAAAACAGAATACTTCTTGCTTTCAAGGAACTCATCTTCTGTCTAGGCCACAGGGGTGGGGAACCTGCATCTTCAAGGCCACATGTTGCCCTCTAGATCCTCAAGTGCAGCCCTTTGACTGAATCCAAACTTCACAGAACAAATCACCTTAATAAAAGGATTTATTTTATAAAACTTGGACTCAATCAAAAGACTACACCCAAGGACCTAGAAGGCCACATGTGGCCTTGAGGACGCATGTTCCCCATCCCTGGAGACTCTAGGGGAAATCCAAATAAAAACTAGATTATTTTTTAATGGAGAGAGACAGAGAAAGAAAGAAAGACAGAGAAGAGAGTCAGAGAGAGAAGAGAGACAGAGACAGGAGAGAAAGAGAAGAGAGAGATAGGAGAGAGAGAGAAGAGAAAGGAAAGTGAGAGAGGGAGAAGAGAGAAGTAAGATAGAATTAAAGAGACAGGAGCAAGAGAGGAGTGAGTGAGAGAGAGAGAGAGAGAGAGAGAGAGAGAGAGAGAGAGAGAACATTGAACACTGGGGAAGAAGGAAAGGGTTTTTTAAAAATGAGTTTTAGATGCAAAAATCAACATATTTGTTGAATGTCATATAAAAAATTACTACATTATAGAACCAGATTAATGATAGTCAAATTTCTATACTACTTTGTGATTTTCAAAGCATTTTCTTTTCTTTTTAAAAATTCAATTTTATTTTCAGTTCTCAATTCTCTCCCTCCCTCCCATTGAGAAGGCAAGAAAAATAAAGGTCATTACAAACATGTGTAGCCATGAAAAACAAATTTCTGTGTTAGCCATGTCTAAAAAAAACAAACAGAAAAAAAGAGAAGAAAATATGCTTCTATACTCTTCTTCCATCAGTTATCTATCTGGAGAAGATGAGTCATAAGGAAATGTCTCATATAGGAAGTGAGACAATAGCTAAGACTTGAAGAAAGCTAAGCATGTTAATAGGTGAGGGTGGGAAGGGAATGCATTCCAGGCATGGAGGAGAATCAGTATGAATGTCTGGAGACAGGATATGGAAAACAAAGTTTGGAAAGAATGTAGTAAGACATTTCATTTGGAATGTGGAATGCATGAAGGACAGCAATATAAAATGCTGGGAAGATAGGTTGGAGTTGTATTGTGGAGGTGAGGTGGGAGCTGGGGCAGGCTCCTGGGGCTAGTATAATGGTTCTGGTCACCGATTATCCTTCACTAGTCCCTAGGCTCAGCCTCATCAAATGCTTTACAGGCTTAGTGGCTTGAATGATAAAAAGATTGGTCTGTAGATGGGAAAGGTGGTCAGAAATATTTTTTTGAGCTTGAAGTGCCTTTGAAGTACTTCTTTCAAGGTCTAATGAAGATTGGTTGTGTTTTACATCCTTTTTATTCTATGTTTTTAAACTTTAATTATAAAAGTTATTTTGGTTGAATTTTATGATTCATGAATGCCTATTGCTTTTAAAAAATGAACAAAAATCCCACTTGAACCTGCTGAACTAAGCCAAATTTAGGCTTAGCCCACAAAAGCAGACCTTTCAATGCCATGTTGCAGAGCCTGCATTTTCCTCAGAAGTAATAGGAAGCTATGGATGATTTTTGAGCAGGAGAATGCAATGATCAGATCTATGCTTTGGAAAGATGATTTTGGCAACTTTGTGGGGAATGAATTGGAGAGAAAGAAAGGAAAGAAGCATGGTGACTAATAAGGAGACAATTACGATAGTTTAGGCAGGAGGCAACGAGCCCTGTTGAGTGGCATTGTTGAATGGCAAGGATAGGATGGATTCAAAAGATTGGAAAGATCTGGCAACCCACTGAAAATGGGGAATGAGGGTGAGAAAAGAATTTAAAATGATAGCTAGGTTTCAAACCTTAGAGACTGAAAGGATCATGATGCCCTCAGTAAGGAAATTTGGAGGATCAAATGAGATAACATTTATAAAGTACTTAGCAAGTGTCTGGCACATAGTAGGTGCTTAAATGCTTGTTTCATTCCTTTCTTCTTTTACTTTCCATAGACCTTCACTTAAATGCTCTATACCATGCTTGCCCCCTCTAATTCCTGGATTTTCTCACTTGCATTTATCTTCTTACTAGACAATGCTACCCCACCACCTCTTTTACCTATCTGATTTCTTCTGATATAAACATACATACATATATACACACATACATATATATACATACATATGTATATATACACATGTGTGTGTATATCTGTCCTATGAAATTATGGGGTTGTTCACTAGGAGAAAAAATTACAGATATGGAAATAGGGTCTCCAGAATTTAAATTTCAGATTCTGATATTTTGACCAATATTCTTCATCATCCCCTAGCAAGATTCTGAACCTGGCCAGCATGAGTTTTGAATTAACTCATCATCACTGCTTAAAGCTAGTCATGTACTATGGCGATGGTAAGGGTAGAGGTGGATTAGAGGGAGGTCTAGCATGGATAGGGGGTGCAACAGGCAGAGTGTTTTCAGGGTGAGCACTGTCTGGTGGTCGTCAGGGTCACTCCAATCTTTTAGGAGACTGTTCCATATGTGTGCCAGGTTGTTGTTGTGTTTGTCCTTCGTTCTCAAAGAGGACAATGCCATCACGAAGATGATGACATGACTTGCAACTGACTTTGATTTGAATGAGGGAGGGCTGTGCAAGGTCACCAGCCTCACTTTCTGTTCCTGAGCCATCTGGGTCCACTGGGCAAGTATTAATCAGGATGACTGGAGAAGGCTCAGGATGCAATGGGAGACCCTGGCCCTTTTAAGCTAAGCAATTGACCACTTGGTTGGTGGCTTGAGTAGGTCACCACCTCAGATAATTCCTTTATTGGATAGTGACCTTCCTGGAGGCTGAAGGAAGGAAGCATATAAGTTGATCTAGATGGCTACAGAGTCCCAAGTATCAGTATATACACAAGAGTCTTCTACTGATTATTTATATTGATCTTTCAAACCATTAACATTCCAGGTCTTTCTCACATGAGCTGTGTCGAGTTATGTCCTCTTCGTCTTGTACTTGTGCAGCTAATTTTCTGAACCCAAGTGTAAGACTACACTTATTCCTATTACATTGTTGCTGTTCAGTCAGGTCCAACTCCAGTGGACCATACTGGCCATGGGGTTTTCTTGGCAAAGATACTGGAGTGGTAGTCATTTTCTTCTCCAGTGTATTTAGGCAAATACAGGTTAAGTGGCTTGTCTAGGGTCACACAGCTAGTAAGTGGAAGAGTTTGAATTTGAACTCAGGTCTTCCTGACTCCAGGCCCAGCACTGTTTCCACTGAGCCATCTAGCTGCCCATCCTATTACATTTGTCGTTTAGTCATTTTTCAGTTGTGTCTGACTCTTCATGACCCCATTTGGGATTTTCTTGGCAAAGATACTGGAGTGGTTTGCCATTTCCTTCTCCTGCTCCTTTTACAGATAAGGAAACTGAGGTCATGCAGCTATTGTGTCTGAGGCCAGATTTGAACTTAGATCTTCCTGACTCCAGGCCCAGCACTCTATCCATGATGCTGCCTAGCTACCTATTACATTATGTCATATTAATTTTTGTTTGGCTTTCTAGCCTGCCATGACCTTTTTGGGATCCTAACTTTGCTCTCTAATATATTAGCTTCCCTATGTCTTTAACCAAATCACAGATAAAAGTGTTGAGTAGGATAGTGCCAAATTTTTATTTGATGGAATCAGCTAAGAGAAAGGGTCTCAGCTGTTACATGTTAGGCAAAATGGGACTACTATTTTATGGCTAATGCTGTGCAATCCTAACCACTATTCCATTATTCTTTATTATTAATACTGTACAACATTAAGCACAGGATTTAAAATATTTACTCAGAACATTAATCATCCCTATTCCTGACATTATTTCATGTTTTGGCCTGGTCTCCACTGGCCTCCACTGAACTGTGTGACTCAGATAATAGATTTAAAAAAATGAGCTCAGAAATATGAAGGACTTAATTTATTATTCTTTCAAACTGTCTCACTTATTCAGATGGAGCTAAGAATTATCATAATTTTAAAACCTTAAAATTTCAATATGAAGCTTAATTCATCAAAATTACGATGTCAACCTCTAAAACAGGCAGACTCTAAGTGAAGGAGTCAAGTGTAAAAAAGAAAATTTTCCTTTATGTTTACATAGTAAAGCCATGCATCTGTCAATAGTAATGATGAAACTATATAAAATTTAAAAGTAATGTTACATTTTTTCCTAAGCATTTTAAAATCCTATAAAAAAAACTTAGGTAATGTGTATTCTCCTCTATGATTCTTTTGGTTTTGCTATTGTGCATTTGGACATTCTTGGCATGATTACTCATGTCCTTTCTATTCCTAAATTGCTTTGTTAAATAAAAGACTGATATCCTAACTACAGCCTTCCATGACAACCTCATCTCAAAACTATTTGACACTCTCATACTCTATGAGGTAGTACCCATTTCCAAACTTCTTCTCTCACTAATCTTTTTCCTTTCTGTATGCAAATCTTTCATCATCCCTAATGTTAACTTTGATTGTTGTCAGGCAGCCATATGGAGCAGTGGATAGAGGATTAGAATGGATATGAGGAAAGACCTGAATCTAAATATGACCTTAGGTACTTCCTAGTCTGTCTGTCTGTTTCTTCATATGCAAATTGGAGATGATAATAATAGCACTTAACTCCTGGAGTTGTTGTGAGGATAAAATAAGATGTCTGTAAAGGGCTTTGCAAACCTTAAAGCCCTATATAGATATTAAATATTTATTAGTAATGGTCACTCAGATTTAGAGAAGCTTATTCCTTGGTTGAGTGATGGTTAGATAACATCTCCTCAAGTCCTCTCTCCCTAGATATGATTCCACATTGATTCTTCAGCTTCAATGCTTATAACATCCTTTTCTTGTAAAACAGGATGTATACATATATATGTACATACATACATACTATATATATATATATGTACTATATGTGAAGAAGATATGCTTTATCTTCTTTACAGTTCTCCAGTAGCTCCTGTCAAGTCTCTACTTCTCACTGATACACTTTAAATGTCCTCCACTATTTCTTAGCTAGTTAAGCTAAGATTCTCTGGGATCCGGAGGATTTCTATAAGATCTGAGTTTGGATTTACAGTAGCCTGAATACTCCATCTAACTCTAAATCATCCCCCTTTCCTTTGTTCTCAATTAAGACTCTCAAACTTTAAAGATTACCTATATTTATACACATATACACACATGTATACACACAAATATATGTGCATATGTAATGTATACATATAATACATAAAACACATACATGTGCATGTATAAATATCTATATACTTCAATAATAACTTACTTTATATAGCATTTTAAGATTTGTAAAACACTCACATATTATCTAATTTGATCCTCTTAGCAATCCTGAGAGGTAAATGCTACAGGTATTAGTTTCCTGTGTTACAGATGAGGAAAGCAAAGATGAAAAAGGTTGAGTGATTTGCCCAAGGATACCCAGATAATTGCTAAGGTGAGAATCAAACCTACATGTTTCTGATGTCATGGCAGCACTCCTGCCACCATGCCACACTGCCTACTTTCAAAGACCTAGGGTTTCATTGAAGGGGATATTCCTTCCATTCATATAGACCACACTCTCTTCATACCTTACTACGTGGTTGTGTGTCTAAAATACATTTTATTATTTGGTAGTCCTTTGTTAATGAACTTTTCTAAGCTTCTCAGATTTCAGTCTATCACCAGGTCTACTTGATGTCTTCCCTTCTTGGCTGGACCTATCAGAACTTGCTCTCCATTGTACTAGCCTATTTACTCTATGCTGCCATTCAGAAATGTACATGGACACACACAGAAAAAGAGGTGGGGGCATGTTTCAGTATCATGGTGTAGTATTTAGGGAACTAACCTCTGAGTCAGGAAGATATAGATTCGAATCAGACCTTGCAAATACTGGCCATGTGACCTTGGCCAATTCACTTAACTTTCAGTGCCCCAGGCAGCATTCTAAGACAGGGGTTCTCAACCTTATTTGTCTCATGGCTCCCTTTGGCAGTCTGGTGTAACCCATATTTTCAGAATACATTAAAATTTATAAAATGAAACATGTAGAATTACAAAGGAAACCAATTATATTGAAATGTAGTTATACAAATACTTTAAAAAGTTCTGAGACTGGGCTAAGAATCTGTGCTGTGACTATGAGATTTCAGAAATCACATTGGTAGAGCTTTTCACCAGGATCTCCTTACACCAAGGTTTGGTTTAAAAAAAAAATACACACACACACACATACATATGAATATGCATATGTTTGTGTATATATGTATGCACTCATATGTATGTACATATACATCCTGTTTTATGAGAAAAGGATATTATAAGCAGACAAGGTGAAGAATCAGGATAGAATAGTGTCTAGGGCAGGAATGGGGAACTTGTAGCCTTCCAGATCCTTGGGAGAGGACTTCAGACTGAGTCCAAGTTTACAGAAGAAATTCTTTTATGAAGGGGTTTGTTCTGTGAAGTTTGGATTCAGTCAAAGGGCTGCACTTGAGGACCTAGAGGGCCAAATGTGGCCTCAACGCTGCAGGTTCCCCACCCCTGGTCTAGGTAGAGAGGACTTTAGGGAGATGCTTGATGAGTGTCCATCCATCACTGACACAGGGAGCAGGCTATTCTAAATCTGAATGACCTTAGTAATTACCAGATCGAATTATCACTGATTATGGGAAAGGCTTTATATATAGCTTATCTACAGTATTCCTTCTGATCGTCTCCTTTCCTTTTTAATCCCATTTTCTTCAAAACAACTTTTGGCTTTACTGGCAAGGAGCTACCTTAAATGGTAGCTAATTGTTTTTTAAGTTCACTGGATGTACCAAACTTGAACAGACCAAAGTTCTACTTATGCTTTAAGATTTCACAAAGTTTTATTCTAGACTGAAGGTGTTGAATATAAAAACCCCAATTATCATATATTACTCTGCTTTACAAATATTATCTTATTTGATTCTCACAATGGGAGGTAGGTACCACTACAGAAGAGGAGGCTGAGGCAGTGGAGGTTAGTAACTTGCCCAAGGTTCACACAGTGAGTGTCTGAGGCAAGATTCAAACTCATGTCTTAACTCTAGTTCTAGAACTCCATGCACTGTGACAGCTAAGTCCCACTCATGCTACATAGATCCCCAGAGAGCTATCTTAGATTTGAGGTACTTTCTAAATCATCAACTACTCAAAATCATATACCCACACTGATATGTTTACTTTTAATAAGCCAATCATAGGACACATAGTTCAAAATTAAAGCAAAAGACATTCAATCATTCAGCATAGCAAAATATTTCCTTGATGTACAGAAAGGTATACTCTCCCACAGCTTACTATACCATCAGTGGGAGAGGGGACATATGTACATGTGACCTGGGAATCTATTTGACCAGAGAAGATACATGTAAGACAAACGTGTAGGAAACACATGTGGCCAGGGCATGTGTGCAGCCAAGACAGCTCATGCCTATAGTGCTTCAAAGTATCTGATGTACTTTACTGAAGTCATTGTAGTGCTCTTTGCTGTTTTCTGTTAAACATTTCTGCTTTTTTCTGGGCATTCGTGCTGAGCAATTTTTGCTTTTTGTTGATATTTGTCAATCTTCCCTAGTGATGCAGCTTTTTAGTTGACCTGCAGCTGCCACATTTAAGTCCTCAAATTTGTGAAGACTTTCCCCCCAGGGGTAGGGGTCTGCATGCTCCTTAGTTTGTAGTTTGCGATGCAGACTCCAGCCAGGTACACCAAGTCAACTATCTAAAGAATCCCCAAGGTAATTTGTAATCTATCTTTTGAGTTCCTTACCTCTTATTGTCACTCAGGGTCTCTCAGTCCAAACTGTTATCCAAGTTACACTTCCAAATTCTTTTTAAATTCTAACATATCTCAGGGTTGCAAGCCTGGGTTTCTTTCAAATAATCCCGGGTTTTATTCTTAGCAAAACTATTAAGGTAGTGGGTAGGAAAGGAGTATTCCTCATTATGCAAATCAATTCATCAGCATATCTGGAAAGGGCAGGATAGAGCTAGTAAAGCTGGTAACCTTCACCCTATTTCCCCTACCAAACAAAATCACTTTACTTCTTAAACTCTTTGAATTTGCTGTCTTCCCTATATAAGTAATTCTGCTGAGAAAGCTGAATGCAAGCAAATGGAAGAGGAACAACATGGACTGTATAAGTTGCTTCTGCTATCACTTGTGGAATGATTTTCGGGCCTGGAGAATCTGTTCTTTCTAAATGTCTGACTCTACTAATAAGCTAATTCTTATCATCATGATTGAAATCGTCTTTTTCTATGTGGGAAAACAACCTTAAGTAATGGAGATCCAATGAGATATGTAAATGTTAAGCATTCGCAAACTTTAAAGTGCTATAAATGGCTATTGTTGTTGTTATTAATTATTATAATTATATATACTATATAGATATACTATCTATGATTAGATAGTATAGCAGATGGATGGCTAGAACCTGAGTTCAAATCCTGTATCAGTCACTTAACTGGGGTTGCTTAAAGTGGGCAAATCACTTAGCCTCTCTAAGACTCAATTTCCTCCTCTTTAAAATAGGGATAATAATAGCACCTACCTAACGGGGAAGTTGTAAATATCAAGTAAGATAATATTTATGAAGTACTTTTCAAACCTAAAAGTGCTGTATAAATTGGTGATGATGATGATGATGATGATGTTATGTAACCTCTCAGGACCCTAGATGACTCTCAAAGACTTTAAATTGCAGAAAAATTGCCAAAGGGTGTTGAGATAACTGGGAGTTCTCTATTCCAATGCCATTATAGGTCCAATTTCCTCTCCTATTACTGTTATTTATTGATATACACTACTCTTGAGAGGGCCCACATGAATCTTTTTCTTTTTATCATTAGAAGATGGAATTTTCTAGTAGAGACTTGGTGGAGAAGTATGTAGAATAGGTGAGCATTCAAAGTTTTATAGGAGCCTAGATATCTGGGTCTTAGTGTTATTGTCAGTGGAGAAAAATTCCTTTGGCAACACTGACCTTCTTGCATCTTTTATTCCTTTCAGAAGTCTTGACTTTTACTGATTAGTGCCATGTTTATTAAGAAATTCACACAGCTGCTCAAGTTTCTTAAAGCAGCTAGGACCATCTGGGAAATTCAGCATGACACAGCTTGCTTTGTAAGATTTTATCTTCTAGTGAAAACCGGCAGTTAAAAAGAAAGGAGAGGCAGAATTTAGGTTCGGATGATCATTGGCCATTGGGTCATGTAAACAAAATAAGTGTGATTGTTTGCCAAACCTTAATGAAAACAATTCCTCCTTCCCAATTGCCTAATAACAACAAGGAAGCTCAGAGTTTTCAAATTCCACTGAATCTTCACTGCTAATTCATAACATGACTGTTACTTAATAAGTCATGAAATACTTCAGCCTTTTCTTTGACTTAGTTTTAATGGTCATATTCTATGCAGCAGACAAAGCAATTTTCCTGTAACTCAAATCCATCCATGCCTCTCCTTTACTTAATAAACTCAAGGGACTCCCTATTGCTTGCATGATAAAAAAGAAATTCATTTGTTTGGCTTTTAATGACCTTCACAACCTAGTGTCAACCTTTCTTTCTAGCTTCATTCTATGTTATTTCTCTTGTATCCACACTCAACGAACTTCACTTTTTACACACAGTACTTTATCCCCTATCTTTGTGCCTTTTCACCGACCCTGAAAATGCACTCTTTTCCTCACCTCTACCAAATAGAATTCCTCTTTTCCTTCACAACACAGCTCAAGAACCATCTTCTATATATTGTTTTTCCTGATCTCCCAGACTATTAGTGCTCTTCCTCCCTTATCTACCTAGTATTTATATTATTTATTCTACATGCATGTATATATGTGTGCATTTATTCTCTGTATATTTATATATGTACATGTATATATATATGTGCATACATACATACACATATTAATATACACACACACACGTGTTAACTTCCCTGGTAGAATGGGAGCTCCTTGAGACGGCATGAATTGGTTCATTCATTGTATTTGTATCCCCAGTGCCTAGCACAGTGACTGGCATGCCATAGGCACTTAATGAATACTTGATGATTGGTTTTTCTCCTGCTTCAGGTTATTTCACTAATAATAATAATAATAGCTAGCATTTATGTAGCACTTTAAAATTTACAAAACACTTTAAAATGTTATCCTGTTTGATACTCACAACAAGTCTGAGAGGTAGGTGCTATTATTATCGCCCCCATTTTACAGATAAGAAAACTGAGGCAGACAGAGGTTAAGTGGATTGCCTAGGGTCACACAGCTAATAAATGTCTAAGACTAGACTTAAACTCAGGTCTTCCTGACTCTAGGTCTGGCATTATATCCACTGAATCACTTAGCTATTTTATTCCTCATCAGTTTACACAAATCTTCTCATGTTAATCTGAATTTCTCACATTTGTCATTTCTTCCTATGTCACATTTAATTCAGTCAGTCACCTAATTGCTGTCATTCCCACTTTTACAAATAAGAAATCTCATAGAAATGATACTTCGAAGAAAATTCCAAGCTCTCAAGACTTTTCTCCCCCACAAAAGAGATGAAATAATGCCTCAGGGTGAACATGGAGTGGTAAAAACAAATAAGAGTAGGGGCAGAACAGGGGTCCTCCCAGGACAATTGGAGAAGATCTGAAGAAAAAATCCCAGGATGAGGGTTGGTCCCTGTGAAGAGTAAACACCTCTAGACTAGGTCCTAGGTTTACTTAAACAACAAGCAGTAAACCCTGGGATTAGCTGGGTTGTGAAGCTGCCCTGGTCCCAGTCACAGGAACTTTTTTTACCCCTAGGATTGTGAGGGGTGTTGGGTGTTTGAGCCAGGAAGACTGAGGGAGCCTCTGCCAATAAGAAATGTTCTCCCACCTGTGCTGCGGTGATGTGGCTGGGGGGGGGGGAAGGAACACACCTGGTGAGTGCAGAAACAGTGGGGTGGGGACTCTGCTGGCTGTGGGCACTTACAGGAGGCTGGAGGTCTTGGTTCCAGTTCCAGGCCAGTGGGGAGGACTGAAGGAGGATCTGAGGACAGAGGGACCATTCCTCCATACCCCAGGACTAGAGGTGATTATAAAAACTAAGCTACTACAAATTAAAAAAAAAATGCACAGGTGAAGGAAAAGAATCCAACCATAGAGAGCTACTATGGGAATAGAGAAAACTGGGTTCATTTTAGAGGAGGATACTGAAGCAAAGAAACCCTCTTCTACTCCAAAGAGTAATGTCAAATGGTCACGTGCTCAAAAAGAATTTGTAGAAGAACTTAAAAAAAGACTTTAAAAATGAAATGAGAGAGATTGAGGAAAAACTAAAAATGAAAAATAAGAACAAGTCAAGAAAACCAAGATTATGAAAAGATAGGCAACCAATTAGAAAAGGAGATCCAGGATCTTAAGGAAGAAAATAACTTCTTGAAAATCAGAACTGGGCAAGCAGAAGCCAGTGAAGTTATAAAATCAAGAAATAATAAAACAAAATATAAAGAATGAAAAAATAGAAGAGAATGCAAAATATCTCATAAGAAAAACAACTGATTTGGAGAACAGATCACGAAGAGAAAACATAAGAATAATCAGACTACCTGAAAGCTATGATAAAAAAAATCTTGATACAATAATACAAGAAATAATTAAAGAAAATTATCCTGAAGCATTAGAAGAGGGGAAAGTAGAAAGAGAAAAAAAATCCACCGATAACCACCTGAAAATCAATAGGAATATTAAAGTCAAATTTTGAAACACCCAGCTCAAGGATAAAATATTACCAACAAGAAAATAATTTAAATATAGTGGTACCACAATTTGAATCACACAAGACCTAGCAGCGGCAACACTAACAGACCACAGGTCTTGGAACACTGTATATTGAAAAGCAAAAGAGTTGGGGTTCTGGCCAAAAATATTATACCCAGCAAGGCTAAGTATAATCCTGAATGAAAAAAAATGGATATTTAATGAACTGTCAGACTCTCAGGACTTTGTTAAAAAACAAAACAAAACAAAACAAAAAACAACAAAAAACAAACCTGAACTTAATAGAAGATTTGACATACAAGAGCCAAGAGAAATATGAGGTACACACCAAAGACTAACTACAAGGGATTCAATGAGGATAGATTGTTTCCTTTTTATGTATGTAAAATGTAAAACATATGTCTAAGATTGTTATTAGTAATTGGATAGTTCATAAGAAAGATTGGGGTAGAACTCAGTATGATATAACTTTAAAAAGTGAAACCATTTAGGAACAGCTAAAAAGACTAATTATTTTATACAAATGAGATGGGAGAGAAAGAACTGACAGAGAGGAATTAGATGGGGGAGGAGGGCTGTGAGTTATGGAAACATATTTTTCATTGGGAATGGGATCAAGAGGGAACAATACATATATATTTATAAGATTATAAAAGTCTTCTAAATTCAGAAAGAAATAAAATGCTAGGGGGATAGAAAGGGGGAAGAGGATAAGGGAGGGTAAGGGAATAGGTTAAGGAGGGATATAGAGAGATGTTTAAATTAATGGGAATGGGAGGACAAGGGAGGAATCCTTGGGAAGATAAGGGAGGAATCTTTAGAAGGGAGGGTGAGGGAATAGGTCAAAGTGGGGTATAGAAGGGTGTTTAGATTTATGGGAATGGGAGGACAAAGGAGGGATCCTTGGAGGAGGGCTAGGTTAAGTAACAGGAGGGCAAAATAGTGGGTAGAAGTAAAGTAGAGGAAGTAGGAGGGATAGGAGATAAAAGATACGTACAAACCTAAAAACAAAGATCAGAAGTAGAATTTGTTAGGGAAAGTATATATCTATATATGCATGTATATATATATGTATATGTGTATCTACATATCTATATCTATACATAAATATATCTATGCTTAATTATAACATTGGATGGGGGATGAAGGGGAAAAAAAGTAAAAAGTGAATAGCATAGAATAAAAGAAAAATAACAAGGGAGCAAAGATGGACCAATTTCAACACAACGTGTAGTATTTATTATGTAGACTTTCTTTTTTTAATTTTTTAATTTTTTAAATTTTTAAATTTTTTTTAAAATCAGATATCTCTAATAAAGTCTTACTTTTTTCTTTTCTTTAATTTCTTTTTTTAATTTTTAGCTTTCAACATTTACTTCCACAAGATTTTGAGTTCCAAATTTTCACCCCATCTCGCCCTTAGCCCCACCCCAAGATGGCATGCATTCTGAATACCCTTTCCCCTAGTCTGCTTTCCCTGCTATCTCTCCCCTCTTCCTTTTCTGTTTTCCTGTAGGGCAGGATAGATTTCTATACACCATTTCCTGTATTTCTTGTTTCCCAGTTGCATGTGAAAACATTTTTTTTAAACATGTGTTTTTTTAAACTTTAGGTTCCAAATTTTTTCCCCTTCTCCCTCCCCATCCACCCTCATTGAAAAGGCAAGCAACTCAATATAGGCTATACTTGTGCAATTATGCAAAACACTTCCATAGTAGACATGCTGTGAAAAACTAACTCTGTTTTCCTTAATCCTATCCTGCCCCCCCATTTATTCTATTCTTTCTTTTGACCCTGTCCCTCCTCAGAAGTATTTGCTTCTGATTACCCCCTTTCCTAATCTGCCCCCCTCTCTATCATCCCCCTACTCTCTTGTGCCCTTCCCCTCCTATTTTCCTGTAGGGTAAGACAGATTTCCATACCCAATTGAGTGTGTATGCTATCCACTCCGTAAGTCAAATCCTATGAGAATAAGATTCATTCATTTCCTCTCACCTTCCCCTGGTTCCCCTCCACTGTAAGAGCCTTTTCTTTTCTGTTTTTTTTTTTTTGTGAGGTAATTTACCCCATTCTACCTTTCCCTTTCTCCTTCTCCTAGTATAATCCTCTCTCACCCCTTAATTTTATTCTCCAAATATGACCCCTTCATCTTCAACTCACCCTGTGCCCTCTATCTATCTATCTATCTATCTATCTATCTATCTATCTATCTATCTATCTATCTATCTATACATACATAAAATTTTTCCCCTCCAACTACCCTAATACTGACAAAGGTCTCATGAGTTATAAATATCATCTTTCCATGCAGGAATGTAAACAGTTCAACCTTAATAAGTCTCTTATGATTTTCTCTTTCCTGTTCACCTCTTCATGTTCCACTTGAGTCTTGTATTGGAAAGTCAAAATTTTCTATTCAGCTCTGGTCTTTTCATCAAGAATGCTTGAAAGTCCTCTATTTCACTGAGTGACCATTTTTTCCCCTGAAGAATTATACTCAGTTTTGCTGGGTACGTGATTCTTGGTTGTAATCCTATCTCCTTTGCCCTCTGGAATATTATATTTCATGCCCTGTGGTCCCTTAATGTAGAAGCAACTAAATCTTGTGTTATCCTGATTATGTTTCCACAACACTTGAATTGTTTCTTTCTAGATGCTTGTAATATTTTCTCCTTGATCTGGGAACTCTGGAATTTGGCTACAATATTCCTAGGAGTTTTCCTTTGGGGATCTCTTTCAGGAGGAGATCAGTGGATTCTTTCCATTTCTATTTTGCCCTCTGGTTCTAAAATATCAGGACAGTTTTCCTTGATAATTTCTTGAAATACAATGTCTAGGCTCTTTTTTTGATCATGACTTTCAAATAGTCCAATAATTTTAAAATTCTCTCTCCTGGATCTATTTTCCAGGTCAGTTGTTTTTTCAATGAGATATTTCACATCGTTTTCTAATTTTCATTCTTTTGGATTTGTTTTACAGTGTCTTGATTTCTCATAAAGTCACTAGCTTCCAATTGCTCTATTCTAATTTTTAAGGAAGTATTTTCTTCAGTAAGCTTTTGGACTTCCTTTTCCATTTGTCCAGTTTTGCTCTTTAGGGCATTCTTCTCCTCGTTGGCTTTTTGGACCTCTTTTGCCATTTGGGTTAGGCTATTTTTTAAGGTGTTATTTTCTTCAGTATTTTTTTGGGTCTCCTTTAGCAAGCTGTTAACTTGCTTTTCATGATTTTCTTGCATCACTCTCATTTCTCTTCCCAGTTTTTCCTCTACTTCTCTTACTTGCTTTTGAGCTCTTCCAAGGCCTGGGACTGATTTATATTTTTCTTGGAAGTTTTGGATGTAGGAGCTTTGACTTTGTTTTCTTCTTCTGGTTGTATGTTTTGATCTTCTTTGTCACCAAAGTAAGATAATATAGTCTGACTCTTTTTGCGCTGCTTGCTCATGATCCTAACCAATTACTTGAGTTTTAAACTCTTTGTTAAGGTAAGAGTCTGTTTCCAATGAGGAGAATGCATTGTCCCAAGCTTTGGGGGTTTGTACAGCTGTTTTCAGAGATACTTCTAGGGACCTTAAAAGTGTCAGTTCTTCCAAGTTGCTATGATAAGGGATGAGGTGTTTCCTCTCCACTGCCACAACAATCTCCACCATGCCAGTGCCCCTCCTTGCCCCAGGACTGCCCCTCAGAACTGTGACCCAGATCCAAGGAGAGGTAAAGCAAGAGATTCCTGCCTTATCCCTAGCAAAGAGATCCCTGCAATCCCCCTCTGATCAGCCACTCGATTTCCTCCTCAGTCTGTGGGCTGGAAGCTCAGAAGCCAGCCACTGCCCTCGGGTTGGCTGAGATCTAGCTTCTTCTCCCACCGCAGTCACGGACTTTTCCCACTGACCTTCTAAGTTGTCTTTGGGGTTCGTGGGTTTAGAAGTCTGGAACCACCACAGCTACCTGCGATTCAGTCCTCTGAGGCCTGCTCCAGGGTTGCTGTGGCCTGTGCGCCCATGCTGAACTGCGCTCTTTTCCCAGCCAGCGCGATATACCTTTACGATAGGCCATCCAGGTTGTCTTGGGCTGGAAATTCGTTTTACTCTGTTTTTTTTTTTTTTTTTTTGTGGGTCCTGCTGCTTTAGAATTTGTTTAGAGCCATTTTCTGTAGGTATTTGGAGGGGTTTGAGGGAGAGCTCTAGCAAGTCACTGCTTTCCCTCTGCCATCTTGGCTCCACCATGTAGACTTTCTTGAAATGGAAATTTATTGCTGTATATTTTGAATCCTTCCTTACGTTCTGCTGTGCACATGACATGCTTTTTTTTCTTTTCTTATTTTGTATTTAAGTTTCAATATTTAAGTTTATAATGTTTCTTTTTCTTTTCTTTTTTGTATATTTAAGTTTCAGTAATAAAAAAATAAATCCTTACAGCATTATTTAAAAAAAAATTACTCTTCCCATGAGTTATTATTCTTAGGAAATGAATGAAAAGAGAATCCTCAGCTCCTCTCCTACTGAGCCCCTCTCACCTTTTGCCTAAAATGTGATTCACATCCCTATACAAAAGAGAAAAATTTGGGCTAATGGGGTTGTCAATGCAGTACAACAGTCAAAGGAGACAGTATGTAATATTTCATTAACAAGATGGTATTTATAGAGCATGAAAAATTGCTAGTATTTAGTACAATGGTCCATGAATTTGAGGTAAAATCGTTATATTTTGGCTCACCAACAGACAGCCACAGCAGGGCTTTAATAGTAAGGCAGCAAACAACAGTAAACATCTATTACACACCTGCTGTGTAAAAAGCACTGATGTACTTTGAGGAGATAAAAAAGTTCATATAAGACACAGTCTCAAGGTCTTTGAGGTTCCGAGGAAGTAAATCACTCATCTTCTTTTGCTCCTACTCTTTGGTAGATCCCTTTTATAAGAAGATATAATTATAGGTAAGATATTTAACAACAATAGAAGAATATTACTTTTTCTACATAAGAAAATGTAATATTCATTCATGAACTACAGATATTGATATCGATTGGCAGTTTTTTGTTAGAATTTTCTTTGGGATGTTTGTTTCTAATGCACAGTGAACTATGCTTACTGACTTTTTCTCTTTGGTTCAGAAAAGGTGAATTCCTACAGAGTTTAATGCTTAACTTTCTGGAATCTGGAGATTATATAAGAAGTTCCTTAGAAAACCTTGGAACAAAATTTAATTAAGTTTTTCTAAGTTCTCATGCCTCTAGAGAGAAAAACCAGCACGTATTTAGTTTAAAAGAAATCACATGAATTTTGTTTAAAAAGCCATAGTATAAACATCTACTTTAACAAAATGACTCACTGGGAGTTTTTAGTTTGTTTGTTTGAGTTTAGTTTAGACATAGTGACCCCCTCCCCCTCCTTAAACTACTTAAAGATAGTTATTTCCATAGGGAGCAATGAGACAGTGAGGGCAAAGAACTGTTCAACAGCTAATTTAAATAATGCAAAATGGAATGTAGAACCAAGTTCATGCACTTGAGCATAAAAACACAAATGTGCCCACTAAGAAACTACATGCAAATTCTTCAGCTTTTGTGTGGAGCTTAGACCTTTTATATGATCTTAATATTAAACTTTTTCCAGACCATATTTCTCCCCTCAATTTTTCTTTTTTTGGATTCTAGTACTGTCTCTGCTTCTGATCCAGGAACTCACTTCTACCTTTGGGCCCTCAGTTCAGCACTTTATATCCCTGGAAATGGCTTTGATTCTATACTATAAACTTGAGGCCTTTGACCCCTTTCTGAGTGTATTTACATCTAGCTGTAACACCCTTTCTTTGCTTTCAATCCCTAGGTAGGAGCTGGGGAGGAAAATATATACATATGGAGAGACTTTGTTTTTCAGATCTTTTCCAAAAGACACTGTATTTCTTACTCTGCCATTACACGTTAGAGATGGAAGAAACAAAATATACCTTTTGGAGAGAACATTTTTTGGATTTTGGATTCATGGAAGTTGTATCCTCAGCACTTAGCACAATGCCTGACAAATATTAAGCATTCAATAAATGCTTGTTGAATGACTGACTTTAAAAGAATTCCTATACAATATTGTACCTACACAATCCAGTGTTTTCAGACAGGATAAAGATGTCAGGACTATTCATTTTGGAAGAGAATGAAAGAAATGTTATTCAATGAGAAGTCATTCCTTAGGGCAGTGTGTGTGTGGGGGAAACACATGTTTTAGACCAGAAAGGATAATGTTGGAGGAGAAAAAAAAACATGAAATCAGTAGTTTCATTTACTTTATGCTATTATTTGAGTTCCTTTTATGCTCCAGAAGGAATTCAACATATGCTCCAGAAGACATCTTAAGTAGTTAAGGAAAGTGACTTTTTTTATTGCCAGACATTCTCATATTTGACTTGGGTTGAAATTTCAGATGCTTTTGAATAAAACAGAAAGTCTTCTGTGTGCCTAGTTGAAAAAATGAATGGAAAGGATGAATTATTTTTTCCTTTCAGCTGCTTATTTTAAATAATCAGAAATGGTACCCATAGTAAATCTCTTTGCCACATCTTTACACATCTTGCTTGTTTAGGGTTCTGATTCCTTCTCTTTTTCTGAATTAACTTCCACAACTTTTTTGCCAATCCATACCCATCTCTGCCTTCAAGATCTCATCCAAATTTCATGTCAAAAATGTCTTTCCTAACTAATCCTGTATTGCTCTGGCCACCATCTGATTTTGTGTTCCTTCAACACTTAAAAAAAAAAAACCAAACTTTTACAGCATTGTCATACATATGATTCCTCCCTTCTTGTTTTAAGTAATTATGTCATATAATCCTAAGCTTATTGAAAGCAGTGACTCTGTCTTCCAATGCACCACAAATTTAACTTGGTGGATGATGACAAATACTTATTTTCTAGGTCCTTTAGAAATTGGTGCTTGGTGAAAATGAAGATCATGCAAGACTATGACTTGACCTCTAATCAAAAATATGTTTTATTTTTAATGTTCTTTTCCCATAATTTTTCACCATTCTGTGGGGTTAGCTGGAGATCATGAAATTCAGGAGTTTAGTCAAGTGGGAAAGGATAAGGTAAATTCCCTGGTTGCCCATCCTCAAACAGGGACAGGGAGGAGCTCCCAGATGGCCACCTCACCTCCTTTTCCAACCTGCAGGAGGGAGGGACCCCAGGGGTAGGGGGTACTGAGGAGGTATAAGTTTTAGAGTAGATTTTATCTTGCAGAATGATGAGTTTCTGGAGATCGTGAAACCCAAAAGGTCAGCCAGATAAGGTCACTAACAGTTACTAGATGAAACTCTGTTGGGGTTTGCTGACTACTGTACTGCTTTTGCTGATGTGGCCACTTCCATGGGGTCCACTGCCTGTGGGCGTGCTCTCTTTTGAATGATTTGTTCAGCACTCACCATTGGTGTGATTTGGTTCTCCTTGGATGCTCTGTATGGTAATGAAGGTTGGATAGGACACAGCTGGAATACTCCCTTCTGATTCAGTCAGTGATGATATTCTTTCTGAAAAGAATACCACGTTATACAGAATTACCAAAGTAAAGAACTCCTTCTCATGAGGCTGTTCTACAGAAATGTATCTCTATTATATCTAGATAGGCCTATCCCATGTAAAGTATGTATGTCTCTGTAAGATAGAATGCCCCTGTAGGATGTCTAAATGTATAGAAATAGCTTGTGGGTGGCATGGATAGATATGATCTGAGGATTGGGTTCTCCTTGAGGTGAGAAGAGTCAAAAGCTATGCCTCCATGTTTAGCTGGGAGGAAGGGATAGACAGATCCCAGGAGTGCAGTAAGCCTGGGTGTTCTTCCATCCAGTCCCTGAGAATGATATCAGACTAGAATTATACCTCCATTTCTATCTATCTATCTATCTATCTATCTATCTATCTATCTATCTATCTATCTATCTATCTAT